>NW_010299223.1:0-15361 GCF_000700745.2 Antrostomus carolinensis | reverse complement strand
ACCAGCCCCACCCGCGTGCCATGGGGGGACACCTCCAGCAGGTCCACGATGCGGTTCACAAACTGCTTCACCAGCTCGAAGTTTTGGGGCCGGACACTCTTGGAGCCATCAATCACCATCACCAGGTCAATGTGTCCAGCCCTGCACTCTGTGGGCACAAGGGGAAGGTGAGAAGGGACCAGCCTGGCCAGGGGCACCACCAGGGTGAAGGTGCCCAAGGCTGAGACAGAGCTGCTGGGCTTTAGGACACCATGTGGACCCCCTGGATCTGCAGCCGGGGTGAAGCCAGGAAGCAGAGCAAAGTGTGTCCAGGGGGGATCTCATCCTAAAAACCTCCACTGCCACCTCAGTGTCCCCTGAAAGTCTTTCCTAGGTCTCCCTTATCATGAACTGTTCCTCAAAGCTTCTGTTGCATCTTCTGGGCCATGTGTGAGGACACAAGCCCGCACCCATCCCTGCAGCAGCCTGGGTGCTCCCCCAGCCCAGCCAGCTCTCCCTCCTCCTTCCAGCCCAGCTCAAAGTTCCACTTAGATCTCCAGCCTAGTTTCAGGTAAGCCCTTGCCAGGAGCACAGAGCCCAGAGGAGGAGGATGCCAAGAGCCATGTCCTGGTACTCACTGCTGCACGCCTTGCCATCAGCCTGGAGCTGCTGGCCCTCAGGACACACACAGTGGTAGGAACCCTCTGTGCTCACGCACTTGAACTCGCAGCCGTGATCCACCCCGTTGCAGAGATCAGTGGCTGGAAGACAAGCCAAGGGCACAGGGTTATCCCCATCCAGGTGGGGTGGTCCAGGAACAGCCCTTCCCCTGGGGACCAGGCAGGACATGAAGATAGGTGGCGTCCAGCACAGCCCGTGAGGCGCTGGGACGTACCGCTGCAGGACCTGCCGTCGGGCTGCAGCGTGAACCCGCTGTGGCAGCGGCAGTAGTGCCCGTTGGGGATGCTCACGCACTCGTGCTGGCAGCTGTGGTTTCCGAAGCTGCAGTAATCCATCACTGGTGAGAGAAGGAGAGCGGTGGGCAGAAAGGGAAAGACAAAAGGAGAGGGAGAGTGAGAAGCTCATGAAGACGGGACAGGAAAGGAGAGGGACACTTACTAGTGCAGCTCCTCTTGTCCTGGTTGAGGTAGTAACCTGCGCGGCAGCGGCACGAGTAGGACCCACGAGCGCTGACGCAGTGGTGCTGACAGCCGTGTCTCCCATCTGCACAGGCATCGATGGCTGCAGGGGAACAGGACACCCATCACCCTCCTTTCCCAGTCTCCCCAGGACAGCCGAGCAGGGACTGCTCCATGGCTTCAAGGAAGCTCCCAGCACCCTGAGACAAGAAGGAAAAGTCCCGGGGTGGTGGCCAGACTAACTAATAGTGACTTAGACCCAAAATACAGGGCCAAAACACTGTGCACTTGGGCTGGGACATCCTCTGGTACCCATTGCCTGGAGCTCTCTCAGGTGACAACCAGTTGTGCCCACATGAGCCCCAAGTGTCCCACCCCAGAGAGGTGACCAGGATTTACAATGCTGAGCACCACCCACAGACGTTACAGACCCAGAGGGCTGCGTGCCTGGAGAACAGAGCATCCAGGCTGCTGCTGGCCCTGCAGGGTCCTCTGCTGCATTTCAGCTTCTCTCCACGAGACCTGTAACTATAACCCATCTACAAAAGTTAGGATAACAAAAGGGTTTTTACGGGAACAGGTCTTTCCATCCACGTTGAGCCTGTAGCCTGGGTTGCATTCACAGTAGAAGGAGCCGGGGATGCTGACGCAGCTGTGCTGGCAGCCGTGCTCCTGCTCCATGCACATGTCCACCCCTGCAAGACAGAGAGGGCATCAGACCAGCCCACGGGCACACAGGTTGTGTGGGGACCCTGGCTCCAGCACGTGCCCTGTCCCTGCAGCCAAAGCCACTGGGATGACCCACACAGTCCTGGCCCTTCCAGCCCCAGCTCTCACCCACTGATTCCCAGAGCAGGGACACTGCACGGGGCAGGTTTCCGATCTGCCTCGGCTTCCAGATCTATCTGAGCACTAACTCAACACTCAAGATTCATTGATACTGCTGACAGCTTGAGCTGAGTAAGCGAAAGCTTGAGCTCAGCCAGAGCGTGTGAAGGAGCCAGGTCTGCGTGTCAGTGTGGCCAGGAACCTGCAGAGCCAGCTGGGAAGTGGGCAGCAGGGCAGGCAGTGATGGGCAGGGAGCTGTAAGCAAAGACATCAGGCATGGGAGCACATCAGGGCACCAGGGACAATATCTGGTCAGGCCTGGAGCCCTGTCCCAGCACGCAGGGACACCCCCCAGCACGCACGTGCCCCTGGGTAGAAAATGCTGCCTGGAAGAGGCTGGCAGCTGCCTTCTGCCCTTCAACAGATGCTGAAGCACATGAGCAAGGTCTTGCCAGCCCGCTGCAGTGCCAGGTCTCTGGCAAAGCCCACCAGCATGGGAAGGGACAGACATGTCCCAGTCTGCAAGCTCCTGACCCACACCAGCACAGCCACAGTGTGAACCAGCCTCCTGGCTCCCAGCCCAGACCAGCCGGACGCTCCAGAGCAGAACCACGCGGTCAGGGTTTTATTAAACACAAATAGGGACGCAGCAGAAGGAGGAGACCCTGCTAGAGCCACATCAAAATGTATACGGGGCTCTGGGATGTGTCACCCATCCCTGTCACAACCAGGGAGACCAGCTCCACATCTCCTGCTCTTCTATATTCTCACCACTGCTGCTACGATGTCCTGGCTTGGAGAAGAGGTACTGGGCATGGGTGAAGAAAAGCACTTGCTGGCAGTGCTTTCAAAGCTCTCCTGATCTTAAGCCAGGAGGTGAGCAGAGGAGCAAGGTGAGCAAAGGTGAGCAACAGGAAAGGCAAGCAAGACAAAAGATGAGCAAGACAAATGGTTCCCTGTCCCAGCATCCTATCAGGGAAGTAGCTTCCCTGCCTGCACTGCTCCTAGCAAGGGCAGCCACCCCAAATACCCCTGTGAAGGTCACCTTCTAGCCCAGGTGAGGAGCAGGCACCAGGGCCACCCTTGCCACCCTGCAGCTCTCACCCACCGCAGAGCTTGTCCTGGAACTGCTTCCCAAACTGCTGGATGAGCTCAAAGGACTCCACCAGGAAGACGTGCTCCTCCAGCGGCGGCGAGGCCATGGCCCGCAGCGAGTTCATGTCTGCCCGCTGGATGCCCACGGCGTAGATCTCGATGCCAGCGTTCCGGGCCTGGGTGGCCACCTCGGTGACACGGTCCTGGGGCCGTCCATCTGTCACAATGATGGCAATGCGGGGGATCTTCTTGTGCAGAGGGCGCGCGCCCTCCTGCGTGGTGAAGGCCACGTTCATGGCATACTGGATGGCCAGCCCTGTCATGGTGCCCTGGGCCAGCGGGACGATGCTGTTGATGGCCTTCTCCATCTCTAGCCGTGTGAAGAAGGTCTTGAGGGAGAAGATGTTCTGCACCTGGCTGGAGTACTGGATGACCCCCACCCGCGTGGCGTTGGGGCCCACATCCAGGCTGCTGATGATGTCCATCATGAACTGCCGCATGGTCTCGAACTCAAAGGGGCGCACGCTGCGGGAGCTGTCGATCACAAACACGATGTCCAGGGGGCCCGTCCTGCACTTCAGAGCTGGAAGGGGACAAAGAGATGGCTCAGCCTCATGGCTGCCTGTGAGGAGCAGGGCTGGGAGCAGCAACATCTCTGTCAGGTGGCTTTAGGAGAGCTCAGTGAGGGATGGAGAGGGAGGGCAGGCTTGGGCAGCACCTTCCTGCTGCCAAATAAACCCATGGAGGGTGCCAGCAGAGCGGGAGCAGGGACAACAGGCTGGGGAGACATGCCCTGGCCATGGGGCTATGGGTAAATGTCAGTGTCCCCTCCTCCCTGACACTGTCCCTGCAGCCAGACCCAGCTCCTGCTCCCTGTATTTCCACAGCCAATGGCCCCAGGGGCAGCAGAAACACCTCTTAGTCTGTCAGCATCTACCCTGGCAAGGTTTAGGCTGTGGCATCTTCATCTGCAGCACATCAGAGCACTAAAGTGTACAACAGCCCAGTGCCCCGTGCTGTCCTCTGCAAGCTGCAGCTCCTGCTCCAGACCTCTGCACCACACCCGTGCCAAGCAGGACAATACTGCTTTGGGCAATTCTCCTGTTCCCCCCGCAGCTCCACCCTCCCTGATTTTTTGCCAGTTGCTGTCTAAAACCAGGGTTTTCTTTGTTGTTGGGGGTTTTTTAATTATTATTATTATTATTAAGGGCAGAAAATGAGACAGTGAAAAGCACAGCTAAGGGCACGCACACGGCCGGGATCGAGCCAAAGAGCCTCTCTTGGACATATGGATGCTGCCTCCAGTGCAAACTGGCAGAGTGTTTAGCAAGTGAAATGCCAATGAAGTTATTTTGCTTGGCTTGTGTGTACCCAAGCCTGGAAGAACTTGGCCCTAATGGTAAGCAAACACTTTGAGTCCCCATGGGATGATGCCCAGACCTGAGCTGTCATCTCAACTGCTCTGATGGTCTCTGAGACATACCCAGCTCCTTTCTCCATTCAACGCCTTTTTGAACTGGAATTGATTTAGCTCCTTCTGCCCTGGGAGGAGAGAGGCTGATGCCCCTGGGTTTGCTTTGTCCCTCCCATTAGGAGACCCATGCAGGGAGAGGGTTCTCCCTGACACCTTTGCCTCCTGCCAAGGTCAGAGCCTGAGGGCAAGAGGGTGACAAGTCCTGAGCTGGGCTGTGCCAAGGCTGAGGACGTGCCCAGAGCAAGGGGCACCAGACCCACCGTGCTGGGGCCAGGTTTGGGCTCCCACTCCCCTGGGCAGCACTGGGAAGTTTGAGTCCCCACGCCTGGGGGGATCCTCCATCCTCCTGGAGATCTCCCCAAAGAAGAAGCATCAGGTTCCCCCACCTCAAGGAGCAAGCCACCCTCCAAGGGCTTCAGCACCCTGACAGACTCACTGCTCTCTCCTGCAGGCAATTCCCACCGGCCGGGGCTCACCTGCAGGCTTTGGTCTGGCTTCCAGCAACGTCAGGAGAAGCAGCAGCAGAGGGGCAACGGGCAGGAGCTTCATCATGGCTCTGTGAGACCACACGGCTGCAGGGCTGGGGGGACTCGCTGTGGGGAGAAGATGACGTTGCCATCAGTGCTGAGGGTGGGCTGAGCTGCAGGGCCACACTCACCTGTGGTGGGTGTCCCCAGGCAGTGCCAAAAACCCTGAGCAGCAGCAGTTGTGACAGATCCATCCCCAAACCTCTCTGAACCCATGTGGGACGTTTCCCATTTGAGGACTGGCAGTCTCAGCACAGCTAAATTTCATTACAGTAGCAACCATCTGCCAAAGGGTCTGATTTTCTGCTCTGGGTGGAGCTGGCCATCGGACAAGCCTTATTTTCACTTGCAAACCAGGCGGATGGGATGTTCAGCCAAATGCTTTTTCACTGGCAGTGCAGCTGCTCTCCACAGCCAGCCAGAGAGTGGGAAAGCTGCACCCAGGGACACTCAGCACCATCCTGACACTCCCTCTGCACAGCCATGTGCTGGGAAGAGAAGCCCCCCCCCCCCCCCCCGAGATGAAATGACAACACAGACAAAACCTGCTCAGAAGTCTCTCAAAGTCACTGGCAAAGACCATTTTTTCCAAGAAGCTCCATAAATTTATTTTCCAAACCACCTTTGGAGAGCAGGGAGCAGAAGCCTCCAAAGGCACAGGGTGTCACGGTGCCTGTGCAGATGGGATGGCACCCATTCCCCCCAGGCAGGGTGCTGGGTGAAGCACTCCAGCACACTGCTGCTCTCCTTCTTCTCATCACCCCAGGGGACCACAGTGCTCTGCCACCAGCACTTGGCAGCTCTCCCCATCCTGCTGGCTTTTCCAAGGCATGCTCTGCACCCCAACAGCTTTTTCATGCATTGGAGGTGGGACAGTTTGGGGAAAAATATTTAGAGCAGTCACCCAAAACCTCAGCTTGTCACTCGTCTCCCTCCCTGCCCACCTGTGTTGCCTCGCCTTGCCCTGCCCTTGCCTGGCTCCTACACCGATTTATTTGATTTATTTTTACTCCAGCTGTGATTGGAAACCCAAGGTGCTGGGGGCTAAAATGCCACAATTAATGCAGCTTCCCCCAGGAGACGTGCAGTGCTGTGACTGGGCACAGATACCAGAAAGGTGCTTTTAAAAAAAGCACATGGAAATTCATTTTATCAGTCCTTATCAGCAGATATTTATTTAGCCCCAGGAGGTCTCAGTTGTAATTCATCACCAGGGTTGCCATTTAATTACTCAGTGGTTACGTGCAGCCCTGAACCGCACGCATTTGATAGCAGCGACACTGATAAGTTTCACAGCTGCATCTTAAAACTGTCTCCAGACTCAGAGTTCACACCTGAAAAATGATATTGAAGAATTAGAAGGACAGAAAAGGGCTACAAGAGGTAACTGGGATTCAGAATACCAGTCTCAAAGTGAGAGATATGGCCTTTTCCCGGGACGTGGGGGTCTGCAGTGGGTGTTGGGGTCTCCTGTGGTGGAGGGGCCGGTGGGATCGCTGGGGGCTGAGGGGAAGCTGCAGCCCAGCAGGTGTTTTCTGGAAGCCTGAGGGCCAAGGCAAGTGTCACGCTGTGGCAGGGGCACGGGCCAGGAGCACTGGGGTGCCTTTGCCCCAACACAAAAGCACCATGAGCAAGTGGAGGAGCAAACAGCCCCCCAATCCCAGCTGCGTTTCCCCATTTATTTAGCAGATTCTTTTTCCAGCAATGCTTTTTTGGGGAGAAAGCATTCATTAACCACTAAATATTTTGGGGACAGCTATGCCACCTATAATGTCTCTGCAGCTCTCTGCTCCCTAAGCCTCCCTACAATGGCAGGCTGGCACACAGCCGGCGTCTCGCAGCATCCGGATAGCTTCAAAGCCAGCCCAGAGAGAGGAATGAGCTCTCGGGCCAGGAACCAAGGAGGAGAAAACCAGTTCATGACTGATCTATTTTTAACAGCATCTCAGCTTTGGATGAAGTCTTGGCACTCCCCACAGCTGGAGGAGCTGATGCTGCCTGGACAGGGCAGGGCACAGTGGCTCAGCCATGCAGCCAGCACCAGTCCTGGCAGCAGAGAGCGGGCTGGGAGGGTGCCCTGGTCCCTCATTCAGTGTAGCACCCAGCCCTGCCCCAGCAGTAAGGCTGATGGGGACGAAGAAGAAAAGTTGACAGCACAGATGCCCCCAAGTATCTCTCCCACCACCTCGCACTGGGCAACTTCCCCTGCTACTCGCTGTCCTCGCTTCCCCAGGGCTGGCAGCACTGGGGCTGATGTGCAGCCCTGTGGGGGTTTCCCCCACCCTGAGGGCTCCCGCATCCCCCCAAGCCCCCTCTCACCACCCAGGAGTGGGAGGGAGATGGGTGGGAAGTGAGCAGCTGGGAGGCAGGTGCTGCCAGGCAAAGCAAACACGGCACCGGCCACGACGCCGCAGACCTTGAGATAACGCTGAGCTATAAAGGGAAAAAGGTCCAGGAAGGGCGAGCGCTGCTGGCTGGGCTGGCTCAGCTGAACCCTGTGGTGGCAGAGCCGAGAGGGACACTTGGACCATCTCCTGACCTTTCTGAGCAACACAAGGGGAAAACCAGCCATTGCTTGTCTCTGCTGAAGGAGATGCTCAGTACATGGCACAAAGAGGGTGACAAAGGGAAGAGCCACACGTAAGGACAGCAGGGACAGCAATGACCCCAGCCTCTGCTCGGCTTCCCTCGTGATCTCAGACAAGGAGGCGATGGAGATGAATCCCCCCAGGCAAACAGGTAAGCTGGCACACCTTCCCTGGGCACCTTCCCTGGGCACCTCTGCCAGTGCTTTTTTTTCCCCAGGGCGCTCACATCCCTCCCTGTTCCGCTGCTTGTCCGTCTGCTCTCCCTGCCAAGTGCTGAGTCTCAGGAAAAACAGCCGCTTCGGGTTTCAGCACAGCTTCCTTGGCAGCTCTCTCCCGGCTACAGGTTAATAGAAACACTCTGAATATTCCCCTTCGGGTTCATCCGTGCAGGTCAGACCTCGGAGCATCCTCCCTGGGGCAAGTCTAAAGGACAGGGTATGGCAGGGAGCAGGGTGAGGGCTGCAGTCAGCTCCGTACCCTCCACATTGTCACAGGGGTGGGGGCTTTATACATTGAATTGTAGAGGGGATGAAGCAGATGGAGAAAGAAGAGGTGAAAGGCTCAGGAGATGGCAGTGCATTCACAGCTCAGGAGAAGCCCCAACCGTAGTGTCACGAGGAGGAGAGCAGGTTGTGGACCACAGCTATGGAGTCATGAGCCAGGTCTCAGGTACAACCACACGCAAGATTTCATACATCTGGGCACATCAGCCTGTAGCTGAGATTTCTGTCTACAACAAAACACTCATGACTCCAGCCACCTGCCCGGGGTTGGCAGACCTTTGGCACAGGGTCTGCGCTGGCTCCAGACCCCGTGAGAGGTCAGGACAAGGAGCAGGGCACAGGCAGGGGCCTCTGACCAAGCACACTGTTACCCAACAGGAGCAAAGCCGGAGGGCTGTCCCATGCAGAGGAAGCACGCACAGCGTGTTTGGGCACGCGTGGCAGGGGTGCCTGAGACTGATTCCACACGTGCTACCAGCTCATAGCACGTATTTCTGTGCTGGAAACCTTGGCCCATGCTGGAGCAGCCCTAGATGTGATGTTCCTGAGATTCATCCGTCTCGTCTGCCTCTCTGTGCAGCCTGTTTTGTTCTGCCGGAACTTTTCTTTGTGGAGACTCATCAGGCTGTTTTGGCAGCCCATAATTCAACTCCCACATGAGTGTTATCTGACAAAAGTGACAAAAAAGCCCTAAAACAGGTTCAGGAGGCTGGACACAGACTCCTTGTGCTTAGGACACCAGAGTGCTGCCAGGAGAATAGCAGAAAGACAGCAAGAGCTGGCCTCAGGCTGGAGGATGGGGACACAAATTTGCATCTGTCCTTGGCGGGACAGCAAGTCACCCTTCAGGTCCATGCCTGAGAGAAAGACTGCCCAAAAAGTGCATGTGAGACCAAGAGAGGATGACAGAAACGTGTCTCACCCCAGGTACCAGGGACAAAGAAGCAACCAGAGCTGCCTGGAGAGATATAGACAACTTACAACAGCCTGGAGGCACCTCTTGATGTCAGATTCTGCTCTGGAAACCCCGATGGACTGCTGGCACGTTGTCCATATATTTGCAAGACCCTCAAGCCATGTGAACAGACAAGG
This sequence comes from Antrostomus carolinensis, assembly GCF_000700745.2. Lineage (NCBI taxonomy): Eukaryota > Metazoa > Chordata > Aves > Caprimulgiformes > Caprimulgidae > Antrostomus > Antrostomus carolinensis. The sequence goes on along the minus strand of NW_010299223.1, from coordinate 6,136 downwards.
CCTGGGACAGCCATGGAGCTGGATCCACGCTCTCCTGGAGGGTTACCCAAAGGTTGTTTTCTCCCAGCACAATCCACAATCTCTAGCCACTCCTCGCCTGTGGGTGCTCAGCTCTTGGGGTGCAACCCTGTCTGACCCTCCTGCAGTGTCCCTGCTGCCCATGAGCACTGAATCCACCCTCAGGACCATTTCACAGCAGTGCTGACCTTGCACTAAGTCCCAGCTCCAGCAGCTCAGTGCTCATCCTCCACAGCAGCTGAGTGACGAGTTGTAAATCCCACGACAAGAGAACAACAATGCAGTTTTCAGAGCAAGGAAGCATCAAGGAACACAAGCACATTGAAACCAGGAAAATGGCATGAAAATGGGGTTTTCTCTCTTTTTAAGGACTAGTATGTCCTTGGTTCTTCCCAAACACACGTGTGGGAGAACAAGAGCAGACTCTTTCCAGGACATCGCAGTACTCTCCAGTTACAACGCTATGGCAGCTTTACTGGGCCAAGTGCCATCTGGAAGGACATGCTGTTTGAAAAACAAGGCTGTATTTCTTGAACAGCACATCATGGCTCCAAACCCAACAGGAGTGAATCGGCAGGACTGCCGCAACGGGAAAACCTTGCTGGATGCAGAAGGGACTTCTCTTTCTCTCCCCTTGCTCCCCAAAAAAGCCAATTCCTCATTTTATGGGGCCCACTCCTGCACTCACTAGGATTAGCATCTTCACAGGGAGAGCAGGAGGAAGACAGGTTTCTTGTCCAGGTCCATTTGCAGGCTGAGTGACAAACATCTTTGCCTCATAGCTTGGTGAGACATGGACCTAACTTCAAGTCCCAACAGACTTATACTATGAGATGACATCTGATAACATTTAACCCCTTGGGAGGTAAATTCTGGATGTAGCAATGGACAGAGCATCCCCTTTTAGATGTTCTCCATGACAGCACATGGGGTCTATCTCTGCCACCACTCTATTTCTAAAAGAGCTCCCAGAGCTCTGCAACTCATCCAGGAGGAGAGCCTCTTGCCCAGCCAGCCTCTGCACTGGAACACGCTGTACCTGGGCTGCTGTGGCAACAGCTGGCAAGAATAAACGCCATGTTCACTTGCAGATGAAACATTGCCTTTCGAAGCACCGGTTATAGATCTAGCCAAGAGGAAAACATCGGACGGTCAGCCAATTCCCCTTGTTCAACTAGTCACGTCAAGAGACAGCTCCTATTTCAGGACTGCTGGTGGCACTTCTTTGTTCTTCTCTGTCCCACTCAAGACCTTAGGCTGCACTTGTGCCCTCAGCTTCACAACAGGCAAACTCAGCCCTGCCCAGTATTTTAAGCAAAATAGGAGGGATCTTGGCATACTTTTAGATTTTGATGAAGAGTGATCAGCAGGGGAAAGACCCATCTTACTGACACTCTACAAAAACCAAATGCTCTTCTGCAAACAGGCCCCTGGAGAACAGCTGAACTGCGCCAAGAGACTTCAAACTTTGGAGGAAAGGAGGTCTGAGCCATCCAGAAGCTGAGGCAGCAGTCCATTGCCCAAGTTCTTATTCTGGGAGGAAGGTGTTACAGTGCATTTTTTTTCCCCAGAAATATGCATGTTCAACCACAAAGGAAAGAGAAATGGCCCAGAGCAGCTATTGGGCTGGTGCAGAGTTTGTCAGCTGAGCTCCTGATGCAGTAGAGCTGGTATCTCAAAGCAAGGAGATTGATAGTTAGTAGCAGGACATCTGTCTTCCAAATCTGCTGGGACCAATATCCCCAGCTGACCTCCATCAACCCTACATGGGACAGACAACCGCAGAGAATGCTTGCTATTTCAGCCCCGCAATCATAGATTCATTGCCTGACCTCCTTCTCTAAATCTTTATATCATATTTCTCACTCTGGAGATGTGACTCAATGTGTTGGCATAAGGAAAAAAGCCAGGAGAATATTCTTGTGCCTCTCCCCTTTATCCTACCCATCCTGCTATGTGTTTAATTGAAATAGCAGAAAGTGAGGGAGCGTCTGGCGGCTGCAGAAAAGCACACGGAGACTTTTCGGCTCTCCTCAAGACAGAAAAGCAAACTGGTTGAATTCTTTGTCTCGATACTTTTTTATGGGGAGAATCTCAAAGATAGCACAGGAAACTGCTCCCACCTATCGTCACAGATGCCACGTCCCTCTGAGCAGGAGAACTGCCATCCCAGGACCAGGATGCCATCAGCTCATAGGAGATGCACCAGAGAACTTCCACCAGCATTGCAGTGTCCTGTGGCCTCACTTCTGCCCACGCTGAAGAGCAGGTGTCTTGGGGACCCTTGTGCCTCAGCATCTGCACATCACCCTGGCTTTGTCAACATGCTAAGATGCTGCATGGAAACCCCCTGCGAGACCTTCCCAGGGACTCCAAGCAGCATTTGAGGCTGTGGCTGAGGACCACTTGACCTCAACTTCACCTTATGTGGGATAAGCCCTTTCTGGTCAACACAGGAGCAACCAGCAGAAATAATCTAATTCTGCTGCATTTCCTGAGTCCTCAGCAAAGGTGCCTATGAGGTCTTTGCTTCCAGGAGAGATGAGGAAACAGTCCAAGGTTGCTTCACTGAGGCTTTCAGGCCTCATGAGGCTCTCCAAAGAGAGTCCTACATTGTGGCACGAGGAACCAGAGACCGGGAGAGTCAAAGGCACTTGCTCAAGACTGTGGGAAGCCAGGACCCGGGCTGGTTCTCCTACCTGCATCCCAGGATGAGGGCACAGACCCAGCCAGGATGAAACAAGGGCACTTCAGACAGACGAGGGAATGCCCAGACGTGCTTTAGGGAACCTGGGCACAGGGCTGTCACTCTCAGCCCGACATCTGCCTCAACAACGTGACCCAAGAGGGACAGGGAGAGCGACAGGGAGGAGTGGTAGCAAGGTTGGTGCCTAGCATTTGAGCACAGACTGAAATGTTTTGTGTCACTCTCATCCTGGCTGTTACTGTTAAAACCAAAGCAAGATGGTGTGAAAAGAGAAAAAGAACGAGGGGGATGTCTAACATGACACTTTGGGGAAGCCATCCAAGTCCAGCTGCAAGCGTAGGAGCTGTGAAAACCCAAAGGCAGGGGTTTCCCATATTTTTCAGCTTGTGGACCCTGCTAATTTTCCCACCAAGACAGACTCTTGTAAAGTGGGTCACTTCTGCTGTCAGCAGATCTGTTCCTACTGATTCCTGCTTAGACCATGGACTCCTACGGGTCCACAGACTACAACTCAAAGACGCCCAAAGTTATACGTTGGCAATCAACCAGTGAAGCAGCATGACACAGCCCAGAGACAGGAATACTGAAGTCTGGAGAGAAACCAAGTTATTGCCACTGCTCTGCAAGGGACCACAGCTGATCCCTAGGGATTTCCATGATGGGCACCAGAGGTTAGTGATGGATTCATTTGTGCAACCAAGGCAAGCCATCAGAAGTTTGCAGGAAAAGAGACATGGGAAAAGGCAGAAACCTGCTGGGGAAGAAGGACAGAAGGATCTGACCTCCAGTGAAAAATGCCAGAAAGGACAAACTGCCTGAGAACCAGAAAAGCTTCAGACACAGGATCAGGCATGGCAGCACAATGGCATCCCACGTGGAAACACTGCCATAGCTGTGTACCAGTCTCTGGAGTCTCCTAAGCACACACCTACACCTTCCCCAGCTTTAACAGAGCTGCATTTAAACCTTTTACATTCAGCCAGGACAGGAGAGGGAACCAACACCTTCCAAGTGCTAAAGATGTTACTCGATACCTAAAGGTCCATCTGTGCTGTGAGTACCTACAGAGAGGCGATTCTTACCCACCCGCAGCAGGTCACAGCGCAGAGCTCGGGTCCCCGCGCCCGGCTGCTCAATGGAGCCCTTATGGCAGCCAGATGAGCTCCCTGCCAGCCAGCTCAGCCCAGCTCATCAATTTGCTACTGTTGGACCCCAAAGTGGAGAAAAACACGATTACGGAGAGGTAATGACAAGTGGCAGGAGCTGCTCAGCCTCTCGGCACGGCTGGAGGAGACGCCTGTGACATCTGGCACAAGAGGGACTGACTGGGTCTGGGAGTAGCTGACTTTTATAAATTTCTCTATAAGCACCACTCCATATTTTTTTTTTTTTTAATGTGTTTCTCGAGGTCCCATTTATTCACTCACAGCAGGGCTTGTCTGTAACTCACATGTGCGTGTAGACACAAACACTACTTATCTCCCCTTCCACGTTCCAGCCCTATTCATCAAGTATTTGTAAATGGCATTTTATGAGTTCTGAGTTTTTAACAAGGCAGGCAGGCTGCTCGGAAAGTGAACAAAGGGGCCCCTATTGGAAACTTTAAAGATGTTTAAACAAAGGCTTCTCTTGAAAACCTTTAACCCCTAATGCCAACCTCAAGGGAAATGCTGCGTTATGAGCAATCGGAGCACAAACATCTTCTGTGACCGCAGATTGCCTACAACAGCCTGCCTTGTTGGCTTCGTCTTTTCTGTTTGCTACCATTGCCAACAAGGGCAGCTCCCGAGCCCATCTCGTACTAATCACCTCAAATCTCTTTTTAATTCTTCAAGAAAAATGAAAGTTACAACTTCCATAAAAAATCAACAACAGCTTTCTCCAGTTGGATGCAGCAATACCCCGTCTGCTTCAATGGAAAGTGTCACTTTACTACAAACACCAAGATCTCCTGCCTGCCTTCCAGATGGGAATTTGTATTTTGGATGAGGCCAAATTCATCCATAATCCTAGTGGCAAGTATCAGGGCTGAGATCTGAAAGCACAGTTCCCCCCACACACTTCTTGCTGCTATCAAATGCCAATCTAATGAATCCCTGCAGAGATCACAAGAATCTGCTTGTGAAATGCAGTTTCTACTTGTTACTGAGAACCTGCACGCTCACTGCCTGTGATTAATTGCTCCTGTTCTTGGAAAAAGTAAAAATAATAATCTTTACCATCAAGAGATGCCACAGAGGGTCCCACAGGGAGGACTTCACTTTATAAATATACTGGGTTTGACTCAAGCAAAAATCCAAAGGCTTTAAGCAGAAGAGGTAAGGTTGTGTGCCTTGTCTCAGCACTGGGGCTCTGAACAGGCTCCTCTCTTGGATCCCTCTTTCCACCACAGTCCCACTGCACACACGTGGTGGCTTCACAGAATCCCAGACTGGTTTGGGTTGGAAGGGACCTCAAAGCTCACCCAGTTCCAACCCCCCTGCCATCAGCAGGGACACCTTCCACTAGACCAGGTTGCTCAAAGCCTCATCCAACCTGGCCTTCAACACTTCCAGGGAGGAGCAGCCACGGCTTCTCTGGGCAACCTGGGCCAGTGCCTTACCACCCTGACAGTAAATAATTTCTTCCTAATATCTAATTTAAACCTCCCCTCTTCCAGTTTAAAGCCATTTCCCCTTGTTCTATCACTAACAGCCCTTATAAAAAGTCCCTCCCCAGCTTTCTTGTCCTTCAGAGCAGGATGGTCCCATTCCCATGCTGACCCCCTCACTGACGCCCACTCCCCTCTGCAGCCCTGCCTCCAGGATGGATGCAGCACCTCTCTGCACGGCAGCAAAGGTTGTCCTCACAGAACGAGGGGGAAAACCACCCCACCACAGCCTGATCTGCTCAGCTCCGCCGAGCTCGGATGGTTGTGTGTTAGCACAAACACAATGAGTGCAGAATAATCTGATTTTCCAAACAAGTTTTCCCACATAATTGCTTGGAATAAAAGCGCCCAAAGCTATTTTTTCCCCATGAAATGGTTAAGATGATGAGCCAAAGGTGGGTGATTGTCTGTGCAAACGTATTTCTGAGTATGCACAGACCCAATTCCAGCCGTGCAGAAACAGTGCATAACAAATTTAGGGCACACTTTCAAGCTTATCTTTTTGCAGGATCTGGATCTCCTATCGCTCAGTACGCCTTGCCCAGGTGTACCAGACCTTATTATTCTCTGCTAAAAGAGATCCTCGATTGCATAAGCAGGAACCTGCCCGAGAGCTAGGGAAAAGGTGAGCAGAGGAGGCAGGCTGCGAACTGCGCCATCCCCAGAGGGGAGAAGAGTTTCCACCCTTCGCACAGGCACCGAGCGGGGCACCGAGCCCCCTTATTGCCCCACCAAACCATAACCCCCAGCCCAGCGCGCTC
>NW_010299222.1:0-772 GCF_000700745.2 Antrostomus carolinensis | reverse complement strand
CCTTGTATTGGCTGTCCCAGGAAAAGGTGTACTTGGTGACCATGCCCATCACAGGACTCCCAGAATGCGGGGATGGAAGTGGCTTTGTCGTGTCACCTGCCACCACTGCACACAGATACAAACCAGTCCCACTGCCCATGGTTTTATCTTACCAACAACCAGCACCCCAGAGCGCAGCACAACAGAAACCTCAGTCAGCACCACAGCATCCCTCGTTCCAATCCAATGCCTAGAGGTGGTGAAGCACCTATAAATAGTGGCACAGAGCATGTGCAGCAAGCGAGGAGATACAGACCAGAGCTCTGCAAGCACCTTTGAGAGCACAGAAAACAGCGTTCCGGCCAGCTTTTCCAGAAGTTCCTTGCTCCTCCCTGCAGGCCTCCTGCCTCCTTTGCTGGATTTTTTACTCTTAGGGATGCAGCGATGTTGAGCTTGGAGGAAGTGTGGCTTGACGATGAACCAGCTGCCTTGGGCCCCCCCACCCTGCAGAGCCTTAGCCCATGGGATTGCTTCAAGCAACAGAAAGCTCTATCGTTTCGTGATCACTGCACCTGAGGTGACCTCCAACTACCACTTCACCCACCAGTCCTTCTCTGTTGGTGAATAAGAGGTCCAGTGGGGCACGTTCCCTGGTGGGTTCCCTCAGCAGCTGTGTCAGGAAGTTGTCTTCCACACACCCCAGGAAGCTCCGAGATTGTTTCCTCTCTGCTGTGTTGTCTTTCCAGCAGACATATGGCAGGTTGAAGTCATAGAATCATAGGCTGGTTTGGGT
>NW_010299221.1:0-3353 GCF_000700745.2 Antrostomus carolinensis | reverse complement strand
TGGACTCACCAAAGGGAAATCATGCTTAACTGACCTGACTGCCTCTATGACAGGTGTGTTGGGTTTTGGGCAGGGGGGGAAAGCCTTTTTTTTTGGTAGTGGGGGAAGGGCAACCTTATGAGAGCTAAAAGCTCCCCTGGCTCCAAGGCAGAGACCCCCCCAGCCCTGGCTGGGCCAATGAGCACTAGAGAAACACCTCTGCAAATCTGTATTTGTGAGGGGAAGGATTGTCCTGAAAACAAGAAGGTGTGGTACCTGGAGGAGAGGCCATTGACAAACAAAAGATGACCATCAGCCTAAACAAAGGACAGACAGACTGAGAGAGAGCTTCACTGCCAGAAGGAAGGACAAAAAAGGTCCACACATCCAGTTCAACCACACGGAGACCCTTCTCATTGGCACCCAACAATAGGACAAGGGGCAACGGGCATAAACTGCAGCATAGGAAGCTCCACCTGAACATAAGGAAGAACTTCTTTACTATGAGGGTGACTGAGCACTGGAACAGGTTGCCCAGAGAGGCTGTGGAATCTTCCTTCCTTGGAGATATTAAAAAGCCATCTGGACAAAATCCTGGTTCATGTGCTCTAGGAGTCCCTGCTTGAGCAGAGTGGTTGGACTAGATGACCTTCAGAGGTCCGTTCCAACCTCAACCATGCTGCGATTCTGTGAAAAGAATACAGCATTCAGACTTGGGGGAGAGGGAAGGTGTTAAGGTTGAATTTGTAAGAAAGTAACAGTAGATAAGGCAAAAGAAAGTTGTGTACAAACAACCCCCAAACACTCTTAAATATGTAACTTCTCAAAGACATGTCAGCATTTTGGCTCTATTGCCTCTTTTCCATAATATATTTCAAGCAGAGAATAATTTGGGACAAACACATTCTACTACTGCTAAAAGTTTCCTCATATTTTAAGATTTGACAGTTTCTTTTGAATTTATTTCTCAGTCACTTGTCAAATCCAGAGTTCAGTTATACTAAAAAACCTGAATACATGAACCAGGTTTTCTTTCCATCAACTAGAAAGTGCAGTATTAGTTCTCATTAATTCATTAGCTATCACGCAGACCACAATCCTACTGCAACTGATGTTTTAGCTATTCTTTGATGCCCCAAAACGTAGTCCTCAGACTACAGTAGCCTATAAATAGCAACACAAATTCAGCTGACAAACCAAAAAACAATCCTATTTCATACCTTGATCTGAAATGCAGTGAGTTCTTGGAAGCAAGGTCTTATAGAAAGAGCTCTTACTTTAAATCAGCTTCTAAAAGCAACACCGAAACCAATGGATTATTTTGCTACTGTAAATGAAAGTACAGCTGACAGCTCTATTCATCAACAGAAACTGAGGTGGCCGACATCATCGTTCTCTAACATTGATCAAGGAACATGTAGAAGTAACTGAACAGAACACCTACAATGCTTGGGTACCTCCTGCAATTCAAAGCAAGTTGACAAAGAGTTTCAGAAATTAAGTTAAAAGAACACTGTATGGCTTTAAGAGGAATGCCACTTCTGTTTCCTTTGAATAAGGAAAAAACCAAACATTAATAAACTTTTTAAAAAATTAATTCAAATGAATGGTTTATCAGATTTAAACTACTACCTTTTCTGAGGTTTGTTAATTATGCTCATACAAAGATCTTGAGTATGTTTACATTAACAGAGTAACTTCACTATGCTCTATTTGGATTGGGTGAAAAGCCAGGCATCTTTTAACACTTTAAAGAGACAGAATCTTAGACACTCAGAGCAAAATCTGTCCTTGCACAAAATAAGTTAAACAGGAAATTTAAGACCAGTATAATCTTTTAATTTTTAAGTGTCACAAGAGTTCCTAATCTGCACCTAGAAGATTTCCAGTTCTTTCTAAAATATCAGCCAGTTGTAAAGCATCTGAGGTCACATGTGCAGAACTGCTGCACAATTTAACACAAGTTAGTGCTTTATTCTAATATTAAGTTACTACATTTACTAAAGATAAGACATATTCCATTAGTGAGCTTCTTCGGAATTATGGGAACACATAAAAACACAGCACAGTGATTTCTTTTACTGTAGAATAGGTTCAAAGATTGAAGACAGCTTGAAAAAGGTTAAATACTCTTAGAAACTACTTCAAGAGAAGAAATGCGTATTACTTGCCTTGCAATATATGCTATATCTACATTTGACATTTAAAATGTTTTCAGAAGACAGGATGAGCAATCATTTGAAAACAGGAGAAATCAAATCAACCAAAGTGACACAAATCTGAATTAAGAGGCTTTCCAGATGGTCTGATTAATAATCAAAATGAACAGAGAAATTGCTTTTGCTGTGTTATTTATTTTACTAGCCAGCTTCCTCCCTCTACATTAAGGAGCTCAAATGCATGGTACTCTACTAATAATAAGGAGGGCCAAGCTAATCAAGAGTTTATGGGTCAGGATTGAAGAGAAGGCAAACAAAGAGGATGTCATGGTTGGAATCCAATCACTTTGAAGACAGAGATTTAACCTTCTTTACAAAAGTAAAAGGAGCCTCCACATTGCAGTTGCAGGCCGTGGTGCTCTTGGAACCTGAGCCACCCTGACACCTGCTCAAAGGGCAACATAGCAGAGCACAAGCAACAGAGACTTCTAGAGTGCATTAAAGACCATTTCTCCAAGTTAGCTGGATTAGCCAACTCAGAGGCACTCTACTGGAACTGCTGCTCATGCATATGCAAGTGCATTTACTTCTAAGGTGAGTGAAGGTCAATAGCAGGCTTGGCTGCAAAATGAGAAAAAGTAGTTCAAGATCCTAGAAGAAAAAAGGATGATGACAGAATAATGACCCTGGACTTTGAGAGAGGAGACTGCAGCTTGTTCAGAAGATCAGAAGCTCACAGAAGTAGTTACAGAAAGCTCAGAAAGGGATGGCTGGATCTCCAGGTGGTTCAGGGGGAGTTGCATGAGAAATGCCCAAACTCTACAGATCATCGGAGGGAATACTGAGGTCCATATGAGTAATACTATATGAGGCTGAGATTAACTAGGTAACAGCATGAGAAATTCTACGTCTGGTTACAGGTGTATGAAGGCTGGAAACAACTGGGAAAAAGTAATTAGGGGCAGACTTTTTAGTTGTAGAGACTGGGGGCTAGAAAAGGAAGTACAAGGGCAAAAAGAAGGAGGGCCAAGAACCACCAAAGGTGTGACAAGATGTTCAAAGCCTGGCACTGCCCGGAGGACGAGATGGGTAGCCCTGCACTTGCTCATGGCAGCTGGAGCAAGACAGCAAACAAAAATCTCTCCCCTGACCATGCAGTAAGGGTCAGGCCTACATCCCCAGCTGGGGGACTTCACAGAATCACAGAATGTTGGG
>NW_010299220.1:0-512 GCF_000700745.2 Antrostomus carolinensis | reverse complement strand
TGAGGAGGTGATTGGTGACAACCAACATGGCCTGAACCAAGGGCAAGTCATGCCTGACCAATTTGGTGGCCTTCTATGATGGAGTTACAATATTGGTGGGTAAGGGAAGAGCAACTGGACTTGTGCAAGGCGTTTGACAACATCCCACATGACATCCTTGTCTCTAAGTTGGAGAGGCATGGACTAGACAGATGGATGGACCACTCTGTGGATAAGGAATGGGCTGGATGGTCACACTTAGAGTTGTGGTCAATGGCTTGATGTCCAAGTGGAGACCCGTGACGCGTGGCGTCCCTTAGGGTTTGGTACCTGGACTGGTGCTGTTTAAAATCTTCGTTGGTGACATGGACAGTGGGATTGAGTGCACCTTTAGCAAGTTTGCTAATGACACCAAGTTGTGTGGTTTGGTCAACACACTGGAGGGATGGAACGTCATCCAGATAGACCTTGACAGACTTAGAGAGGTGGGTCCATGCAAACTTCCTGAAGTTCAACAAGGCCAAATGCAAGGT
>NW_010299219.1:415-11104 GCF_000700745.2 Antrostomus carolinensis | reverse complement strand
GACCGCACGGTCCCACTGTGGGTCAAACCACACAGTCCCATAGGGAACTACAAGTGCAAGCCAGACCCATCGTGCCCTCACACACAGTTTCTGTATAGTGGTTGACATCAGAAAGCTTGTGAGAAAAATGTCACCAGCGAGGATTTCCCTAGAGCCACACACCCACCACAGAAAACCATTGGAGACAATCGATGGAGAATCGCACCCAGAACCGTCCCTCCTACTTCTGCTGTAGACCAGAAGTAGTGCTAGACCTTTGCCTCCCTCACTGCTGAGGGATTTGATAACAGATTTCATGAATGTCAAAGGCTGCATCATGATTCCCAAGTTAGAAAAAGAATTGCTGAGATCAATCCCCAGTGTTTACAGTATCTCTTGCTGCCCAGTGTCTCACAGTCGTCACCCAAACTCATCACATTCTGCACTGAAGCTAGGTAAGGTCTGGTCCTGACCTCTAGGAGTGCCCCAAGTCCCTTCCAGTCAGTTGGATGGCACCATCAGGATCAAGTCCTGCAACAGCTCTTTGTCCCACAGCAAGAGGTAGGTGCACCCTCCAAATATTTAAGCCAAGTTTCATTGGGCAGGAGCTGGAGTTCTCAGGGTCTGTCACAAAAATCATTAAGGTTGGAAAAGACCTCTAAGATTATCAAGTCAAACCATCAGCCCAACACCATCCTGTCCCTGTAATGCAAATCCATTCCTGATGATGCTGCTTCCATGGCATTAGTCAGATTGCAGAGAAGGGTCCAGGAAGTTGGATCTGCAACCTAAAGCCTAATGAACAGGAATCAAAAACCCACTCTGTGACCACTGCCAGAGCAGAGGGGCACGCCCACCGCTCTGCAATCACACCCAAAGACACAGCCATAAAAATAAAAGCTTTTTATTTTTATTTTTTAATATACCATTACAGAAACATCTGAATAACCTTCTCAACAGGACGGGCAGCTCCACGGCTCTGGGGGCGAGTGCAGGCAGCCAGCTCCAGGGTCTGCTATGCCATGCTCCTGAGCTGCCGCTGCTCTCAGTGTGTGACGCCTCACTCCTCACCCTCAGCGGGGAGACCCGGCCCTCCCAGTGTCAGGGTGTCACCTTTTTGTAGGTAATGTGGAGGTGCTGAGTCATGGGCTGCGTAGTGGTTGCCATTGAGACAGTTTGTTCAAGTTTCCCATCGGAATTGAGCCTGAATTTTCTGGTAATCTAAAAAAAGGGGTAAGAAAAGAAATAATGAAATCAAGCAAACAGCATCCGTAGGCTGAATTCCTTACCCATGCTTTCTACCTTCCCTTTGCCATCCTTGTGTCAACGCACCACAGAGGGATGGATATGCTCACTCCAACTATGTGAGTCAACAAGGAGAAGCGATCTCTCCTAAAGAGGGCAGCTACTTCCAAAATGCCTGCTCCAAGACCGTTATCCATGGAGCAACGCAGTGTCCTGGCACTATTGCTGACATCACCTCAGCACAGACAGGCCAACATCCCTCCAGTAGACGAGTGGCTCCGGGCTGGAGCCTCAGGGAGATGCTCTGCACTGGATGATGTCCCCAGGGCAGCCTTCAGAACCACTCAGGCTCTCTGCAGGTCACCACACTGTGCCAGGGTAAGGTGTTTCTCACGCTACATGGGGAGATCACAGAATCCCAGAATGGTGGGGGTTGGAAGGGACCTCAGGAGATCATCCAGTCCAACCCCCCTGCCAAAGCAGGTTACCTACAGCAGGTTGCACAGGACAGGTGGGTTTAGAACATCTCCAGAGATGGAGACTCCACAACCTCTCTGGGCAGCCTGTCCCAGTGCTCCCACACCCTCACAGTAAAGAAGTTTTTCCTCATGTTTCAGTGGAACCTCCTGTGTTCCAATTTGTGCCCATTGCCCCTTGTCCTGTCACTGGCCACCACTGAAGAAAGTCTGGCCTCATACTCTTGACACCCGCCCTTTAGATATTTATAGACATTGAGAAGGTCCCTCTCAGTCTGCTCTTCTCCAGGCTAAACAGACCCAGCTCTCTCAGTCTTTTCTAAGAAAGATGCTCCAGCCCCTTAATCATCTTCATAGCCCTCCACTGGACTCTTTCCAGAAGTTCCCTATCTCTATTGAACATGGGAGCCTGTCGAGCCTTGGCTTGCACCTGCAGCCAGGCAGGGGTTCAGCCCCAAGGCAGGAGGGAAGAGCACAGCCGTCCATCAAGGGGGCTTGACAGGTGACACTGTCCCCATCCCTTCACCCAGGCAGGCTGTGAGTCTGTCTGTGCTGCACCAAACCTCAAGAGAGGCTCTTTGGAGTTGACCTGTGGAGCTGGACCACTTAGGACATGTGCAAGCAGATGCTTCAACCCAGGCTTCAGCAGCTTCCAAACTGGAGAAGGGAGAGGCTAAGTGTCCACAGCAGTCAGCACAGATCGTAGGTCTGCTCCTAGGTGTCACCAAAATAAAGGAGAGAAGTGGAACCATCCTCTTTGAACCTCAGCTCCTGTTCGAGAATAATGCTCTGGAGGGGGTCATTCCAGCTGCCCAGCCCAGCAGGAGAAGGGCCATGTAGCAGAGCAGAGCAGGACGATCCCCTCCCTCGACCGGCTCGCCATGCAGTGCTTGATGCCCCCCAGGACACGGTTGGCCCTCCTGGCTGCCAGGACACACTGTTGGCTCATGTTCAACTTGCCATGGACCAGAACCCCCAGGTCCCTCTCTGCAGGGCTGCTCTCCAGCCTCTTGTTCCCCAGGCTGTGTGTGTGTGTCCAGGGTTGCCATGTCCCAGGTGCAAAATCCAGCACTTGCCCTTGTTCAAATTCCTACAGTTGGTGACTGCCCAGCTCTCTAATTTCTCCAGATCTCTCTGCAGGGCCTCTCTGCCCTCCAGAGGGTCCACAGCTCCTTCCAGTTTGGTGTCATCAGCAAACTTAGTTAGCAGTCCTTCAAGTCCTGTATCCAAGTCATTGATGAAGACATTAAAGAGCAGCGGCCCCAGGATGGATCCCTGCAGGACCCCACTAGTGACCAGTCACCAGCCCAATGTCACCCCATTGACTAGAACCCTTTGAGCCCAACCCGTCAGCCAACTGCTCACCCATTGCATGGTGTGTTTGTCCTGGGGGCAGCAGGACAACCTGCAAACATGATTAATTTGCAGTCTCTTAAACCAGCCCCATTTAGAAATTCCTAAAATGCAGAAGCAATGCAAATGCATTCATTTCCAGTGAAGCTCACTCAAGGACATGTCCATGAGCTATCGCCAGTCCATGTGCTCCAAGACAGTGTCTTCTCTATTAACACATCAATTCCTACGTCTGCAGGGTGCCCTCAATGCCAATATCCAACATGTCCTCCTTCCAGGAGGTTATCACCAGAGGAAGTGCCACTGCTCTGATGTTCATGAGATCAACAGCAGGAAGACACAATGATGTTTTGATTAATATTTGCTGATCAGATGGGGCTTTCTTTGAAATGCATGACTGTTTCCTAAGCAGGAAAAGGCGATTTAAAGGAATATAAAAGACACTCGTCTTTAACAAGACATGATCTCGTAAGGTGCGACCTTAGCTCAGGGCTCCTGAACGGCCCATTTTTTTCTGAATGGACCATTGCAGGTCAGCCAACAAAGTCTGAATGCCAAAAGGAGGAAATGAAATGAACTGGGCAAAAAAGAGGGGGATTTTCTCTTAAAAGTAAGCTTCAATCAAAGGCTGGCTGATGGGAGGAAGGTAAGCCCCATGTACACACGAGACGCACAGGAAGACTGCTACTTCCCACACAGGAGAAGAAACATGAAGCAGTGGGAAAGGGCTGTGCGAAATTGCTGAATTCAAAGTAACCAACATCCACTGCTCTCCCCTTGTCCACAAATCCAGACGTTTTATCACAGAAGACAACCAGGTCAGCCAGGCACCCATGGTAAAACTGCACCAATTGTGCCCAGTCACCTTCTCCTTCACATGTGCAGAAATCTCCAGGGGATGAAGCGAGGCTGACCAGCTTGTAGCTCTAAGTTGACCTTCAGGCACTTTCTGAAGATGGGTGACCCATGTACCATGGGTCTCCAGTCATCAGGAAACTGCTGATCTCCACCACCTTTCAAAGATAACACAGCAGCCTTCCAGGGGCATCAGCCCCTACATACCCACAGACTAAGAGGACAGCCCTACAGTCTAAAAATATTTGAAAACGTGCCTGTTCTCCAGACACTCACAGGAGAACGTGAGCAGGGTGTTTGGAAACACATACAGTCTAAGAGTGCTCCTGCGCTTGGTTATAGAATATTAGTCATTTAGCTTAAATCA
Source organism: Antrostomus carolinensis (assembly GCF_000700745.2). Classification (NCBI taxonomy): domain Eukaryota; kingdom Metazoa; phylum Chordata; class Aves; order Caprimulgiformes; family Caprimulgidae; genus Antrostomus; species Antrostomus carolinensis. The sequence continues at coordinate 6,829 of NW_010299219.1, read as the reverse complement.
GTAAGTTTTAAATAGAATTAATCACCCTGTGTGATTCAATATACTGTGTGTTTAGCCTGACTTACTTAGCATAAGTAGCCAGATTTATTGAAGCCTTAGGCCACAAGCGGCGAACTTTCACCTAGAAAAGTTGAACTTCTGTTGAACTCTTGCTTAGTTACATGAAGGAAGGCCCCAAAACCAGCACAAACAGGGGGATAAAGAGGCTACGACTGTCAGCAGAAACTGCAACCTGTCCAGATAAGAACATCAAGGGTGATGCTCCTGGAGACACAGAAGAAATTCAGTAAGGAACATGAAGACCTCAGACCAGAAATTGCCATTGGACTAAGGCGCACACAGGGCTCATGAACACTGCGTGAAGAATGGGTGCACGGACTGTAAGGGTATAAATGCCCAGGGATTTCTTCGTTCGGGGTCCTTCTCTGGAGACACCCAGCTCAAGCTGCTCCAACTGCTGTATCACTCAAATTATTTATTTTCCTGAATCTGGCATTTGAGACTTTTGCTGCAGGAAACTGAGGAAAAAGAAAAACTCTTCAACAGCTCCCTGCAGATCATCACTTAGCTATATGTACAGGGTGGGAGCTGAGAGCCACTCGCACCTCTGAGAGGCAGGAAGACTGTAATAGGCTGCGATTGTGCCTTATGTCCTGTCAGCATTGCCTCTAGCAGGGACAGACCCCTGGGACAGCTCCACTCTGGCCATGCGGTGAGGCCCCCACACCTCAGCATGGTCACACCAGCCAGCGCCTGCAACACAACCCAGGTAAAGGCTTTTCCTGCAAGAATTACGGCTTGGCTGAGCCACAGCCATCCTGAATCACTTTTTTGAGGGGAACACAACATTATGGTGAAATTTTCTCAAAATGAGCAACTAAAGCAGCAGCATATGTGCCCTGCTCACAACACTCGTAGTCTCTTCATTTCCACAGGCAATTCACGTGGTTCCTGAAGAGGAAAACATGTTAGGAGCTGGTTACCTAACATACCCTCTCATTCCACATCCTCCTTCACCAGCAAGGGCCTTCCAGACACTTACTGGGACCAGTACTTGGCCCTGAATTGCCCTCAGATGCCAGGTGAGCATGGACCTTCAGCTTGGGAGGTTCCCTCTTCCAGCCTTCAGCCAAAGCCAGCCCTGGAACCCTAAACCAGTAAGACACTCACTGGTTTCTGTTGCTTTCCCCACTCTCCTCCTGCCAGTCAATCTGCTCACATTTCAGGTAGCAACTCTGAGAGGCAGCCCGTTTTATTGGGATGCTTGTAATTAAGAGCTCCGCTGCTTTGGAGATATCCATAGTGTTTAACTGCTTTATTTCTCCTGCTACAGAAAGTCGATACAGCTGCTCCTGGGAAAGGAGAAATCCAACAACTTAAAACATGCACCTGAAGGCAGGGGAGTTTGGACTATCTTTTCAGAATTAGGACATTGTTTGTGTAGGCACATACAATTTTTGGCACATCAGTGAATTTATGACACTGGCTGCATCCACGCAAACTTGTGCTCTCAGTTATCTGTGGGTTGGTTCTATAGTGCATAAAAATTAGATTGCAAAATTAAGCCTCAGAAGTCCAGAATAAGACCACGTTGTATTTGCCACAATCAAAGTAGTGTCTTCTCTCCTGAGAGCCACACCTCATTTGTCATCCTTCAAAAATTGCCATGAATCACTTGGTTCACATTATCAGAAAAAACAAAACAGATGCAAGAACATGCCAGTACCTACTCTTTGTGCAAGCCCTTTCAACCTCGCTCTTTCTTAGCTGCTAGTCAGCCAAGACAACTTTATATGCGACAGCTAGGATTCCAGTGGCGACCTCAATATGCCACACTAACCCCAGCACTGCCACCTTACCCCAACGCCACTGTACCCCATCCAGCTGTGTCAACAAACTGCTGCTAAGTCAGAAATCAAGAAGCAGTCAACCAAGACTGGAGCAGACAGAAAGTGCCAGCCCTGCCAAGCAGCCACAGATTGGAAGAGAGCACATAGCAACTTGTGAATGCCCTGAAAAGCAAGCAAGATTTGCAAAGATAAGCTAGAGCTCCAGTGAAAGGCAGGCTTTCCTAAAATATCCTGATAAGGGCCAATACCAGACATACCTCACATGTGCACCCTTATACTGTAATTAATCCAGAAGACCAGCGTTAAGAAGTAACACCATTGCTGTACAAGGGTATTTAGACATGACTTTCCTATTCTGTTCCCTAAGGACCTGCTACTGGCCACTGCTGGAGACAGGATTCTGAGTTAGCTGGTCTGATTCAACACATCAGTTCTTATCTTAATGATGCCTCTGGGTCTTGTAATGCACAAAACTCCTAAAGACTGTTACAGAGAGGATAAGCCAGGATGCCATGCAATATTTCCAAGAACTCCTGATGGCCATCTGTAATTAAAGCATGCTAATCAACCTGTCCTCTCAACTAGACACCTTCTGCAGCTAGCAAGATCATGTGAATTGCTCGTCACGTGTGCACTCACCTGCTCTACATGGGGTTTCTTGGCAAAGGAGATCCTGGCTATGGAGTGAGAAGCTATAGACAACTCCTGTCCATTCACCTCCCCTTCCTCCACCTCCACCAGACCTAATGAGAAGCAAGGTCATAAATATTATTTAGCTACAAGGGTTAATGATATCACAATTATTAGGCTATGCAACAGACGACCACTCTCCCTGAAGAACGGTTTTATTTGACCTAGCACATATTGACAGCTGCAAATCAACACAACCTCAGCCATGTAATGCTGCTTAGAAACATCTAGCCAGACTTACTCACACCATGTGGGATAAGTATCTCACTGCAACTGGCAGTTTTCCCTTCAGCACCTGCTCAGGAGTTTTAGATGAAAATTTAAGCATCAACTGGGTTTTAACACTTTCACTTACGATTTAGACGTGGTTCTCTCTCTCTCATTCAGTGCCTGTAAGGTGTGTAACAAGTACCAAGACTCTACATCCAGACAGTGGGAGATTCTCCTAGTTTAGGAGCTAAGACTGCACTGAGATTACTCTCCAAGATTTGTAAGGGAATAGTAGGAGAGAAGCTCCTCTGTTACAGTGCTGTGGAAGCTCTTGGTAGTGCCACAGCCCAGTCAGGGTCTCTAATATGGGTCACATCAAACATTCCTGGATGGAGAGGCTGCAAAGGGAGTTTAAAACCTCCACAGCTCCACCTTGCCAGGGCCACAAGCTCTACCCTGCACCACAGAATCAAATACAATGAGTGTTGACAGCAGTTTAAGTGGGATGTTAAAATCTGACTCTGATTTTCTAAGGGTCAGGAGCATCTGGCCAAATACAGCATTAGCAATAGGACTCCAGAGGAGCTCATGAACCAAGACACGCTCCTCTCTGTTTCTACCACAGGGTCAACTGTGGCCAATTCAACAGGAGCAGAGGGAACAAAGCATCTTAACTGTACACATTCCCCCTGCCTCCCCACAACAAGGCTACAAAGGCATCAAGAATGCCACTGGTCACTTATCACCTGCCACCATTAAGGCTTAGACTACAATTCTTGCTCCAAAAGCAGAGGGTTTTTTGGTTTACAAAGCTACATCTGCAAATACCAACATATCATTTGAGGAGAGGATACCCTTTGAGTCTCCTGCATGAGTGTTATTTCCACATGCAGTCCTTTCGTGTCACAGAAAGCAACACCATCTGTGCAAAGCTGGTCCTAGAAACTCAGTGCTTTTGACCCAGGTTCATTTATTAATTTATTTTCACCACGGGTTCAGCACCAAAGAGCAGCATTGAACCCGTGGTGAAAATAAATTAAATGAAACTGTGAGAGGTGCAATAATTTTTTGGAAAAGTAATGAAATAGCACAGCAGGGTAAGGACCATTTCTTTTCTCCAGCGAGGATATCAGGTGTGTACCTGTGTTCTGGGCACTGATGAAGGCCACCTTATTAGTGTCAGGTTTGAGGCGGATGAATCCACATTCTCGGTGCATGGGCTTCCTGGTATCTGGATGGAAGGCGTTGAACCTGAGGGGAAACCAAAATACAAAAGCTGCTGGTTTTTTTCACTGAAAATAGTGTTTGGCCTGGTTTCATCTCAGAGGAAATGGTATTTTATTTAACTACATGACTGCCTGCAGTATTACTGAAGAGGAAAAGCCTAACAACACTTCACAGTTGGGAGATGTAACTGTGTAAAAATACAGTTACTTTACAGGCACAGATATTTCTTAGAGCTGGAGTTAGTTATTTAAGTTTGAGCTTCCCATTTTCCACAGCTCCTGGGTCTTTCTAAGAGCTAGCTCAGAATCTCCCTCCGGAAGTCAGACATTTCACAGATGCTGAAGCCATACTCTATCTCAAATATTTCCTTTTCTCAAATAAATCTCTGGAATTACAATATCATCTTTATTTAGCTTTTAAACCTGGCAAGTTGCTTTTTTGTATATTATTTGCTGAAGGCAGTAACAGCAGACTTATTTCCTCTTCAAAAAGAAAAAAAGTTCAGCTCTAAATTCTTATTTATTCTTCATGAGGCTTTAGAGTTGTATGTTTGATCACCCATAATGTAGGTGATTATACATATCATGCATGTTCATATATTACATTAGTGCTACAGCATTCCTAAGCCTACACAGGTAACTGAATTAAGCAGCAGCTTAAACACAAAAGCCAGGTATCTATAATGGAGTGGATTATGCTATTGGTATTTCTTTGTCTTAATCCCTTTCTTTTCATACTCTTTTTCCCACAATTTCCCACTCTGGAAAGAAGGATGAAGAGAAGAAGAAAGAAGATGACTCCTTCTACAGGTAAGGAGACAGACGCAACTTTGGAGCTGTTGCTGCTAAATCTGCAGCTAGAACTCCCTCACACCATAGCAGCTTCCACACATGCCTCTGCTGTGTAACTGGGATTTGCCTGCTGGAAACGGCCAACACCAGTCAGTTTGGCCACCATGACCTCTCTTGGGACTGGGGATATGCTGTACCATCAGCTGCCACCCCAACGGTGGCAAGTGTGCAAGAAGAGCTTGACTAAGAGGCTTGTCCAGGCACTGGCACACGGCAAGCTGGAGCAGTTATTTATTTATAGAATCGTAGGATGTTGTGAGTTGGGAGGGACCCACAAGGATCATCAAGGCCAACTCCTGTCCCTGCACAGGACAATCCCAAGATTCACACCATGTGTCTGAGGGCATTGGCCAAATGCTTCTGCAATCTTGTCAGGCTTGGTGCCATGACCACCTCCCTGGGGAGCCTGTCCCAGTGCTCCACCACCCTCTGCCTCAAGAACCTTCTCCTCATGGCCAACCTCAGCCTCCCCTGGCACATCTTCCTGCCATTTCCTCTGCTCCTGGCGTTGGTGGCCAGAGAGAAGAGATCAGCACCTGCCCCTCCTCTTCCCCTTGGGAGGAAGTTCTAGACCACGATGAGATCTCCTCTCAGTCTCCTCTTCTCCAGGCTGAACAAACCAAGTGACTTCAGCCTCTCCTCGTAAGGCTTCCCCTCTAAACCCTTCACCCTACTAAAGAAGCACTGAGAGCTGAAAAGTCCAAAGCAAGTGTTTTCTGCGAAATAACATATAATGAACCAACATTTCCTAGAAGACCAGTAGCACGAGGTGCAGCACATGGCAGCCCTACAGATGGTAGGAGAATCCTGTGGGGTTCAAAGAACTGGAGACAAGGAAGGAGGAGCACAGCTAAGGCATGCAGTTCAGGAGTTTGGGTGCCTCGCATCTGCTTCTGGCTCCCCAATGTCTGCTGGGTACAGATACACCAATTACTCCCCCCGCTTGGCTTTGTCTCTAGATAAAGGATGTCTCCTTTCAACCATGTGGTTAGAGGAAGAACCAGGAATTTCTATCAGTGGTGCATGGCTGCACCCCTGCTAAGTATTGTCCTAGCACCTCGGCTGCCGTGCTCTGCAGCTACTGAAGCCAAGTATTCCACAGAGTTGTGCCTCATGGTGGGATTATCACAGAATCACAGATTGGTACTGGTTGGAAAAGCCCTTTAAGATCATCAAGTCCAACCATAAACCAAACACTGACAATTCCACCTCTAAACCACGTCCCTAAGCACCTTATCTGCCCATCTTTGAAATACCACCTTGGGGATCACTTGCTCTTCCAGGATTGCGGTTTGGGTTTCAGGACTATCTCTGTTCCAGGATCGCTGGCTGGGGACAGGCTGGGCATTGGTGAGCAGGTGGCGAGCAACTGCACTGTGCATCACTCATTTGTGTGTTCTATTATGACTATTAATATTATTATTTTAATTATTGTTATTTTATTTAAATTATTAGATTGTTTTTATCTCAACCCACAAGTTTTCTCACTTTTACCCTTCTGATTCTCTACCCTGTCCCACTGGGGGCGGGCAGGGAGTGAATGGCTGTATGGTGCTTAGCTGCTGGCTTGGGTTAAACCATGATGA
>NW_010299219.1:0-282 GCF_000700745.2 Antrostomus carolinensis | reverse complement strand
GAGGGTCAGTGAGCGGCTGTGCGGTGTTTGGCTACCGGCCAGGCTAAAACCACCACACACACACACACCCAGTGCACATCATGTTGAAGTGGAAGGATCACTGGCCTTTCAAAGGCAGGTACAGAATTTGCACAAAGAATAGTGATGTCCATGCTGGGGCTATTTTTGGTACCTTAAGTTCCTCTTACTAGTCTAAAGTTACAGTCACATTCACAGCACTCTAAGTTACTTCTCACTTCATAACAATCAATACCAGTACTATTCAGTATATTCATCAATGAC
>NW_010299218.1:0-8028 GCF_000700745.2 Antrostomus carolinensis | reverse complement strand
GAACAGGCTGCCCAGGGAAGTGGTTGAGGCAACATCCCTGAAAATATTTAAAAGATGTGTAGACATAACACTTAAGGACATGGTTTAATGGTGGACTTGGCAGTCTTAGGTTAATGATTGAACTCAGTGATCTTAACGGTCTTTTCCAACCTAAATGATTCTATGATTTCAAAAGTTCTAATTTGGGAAACTCAAATTATATTAGGTTATTTTCATTTTTTCATTGAATTTTGTAATTTAGAGAGGATACTGTTCTTATAACACAGTGTTGATAGAGAAACAAAAGATGTAAAAGAACTTGGACATGACATTGAATAATGCTGGTATGTCTTTCATGTTAATTAGGCTTAATGTGGTGGGTTAATTATGAATTTTGGTTAAGAAGTGTTTTTTGCACATTTGTAGGAAGAACTGCCCAGTCTTTTTTTCCCAGCTCTAATCCAAAGGTAGACTTTGAACAACACATCTAACAAATCTTGGATTTCAAGGTCAGGAGGAATGAGATTTCCTTTACTTTAATGGTGTCTAAGGAATTCAAGAATAGACAGAAGTCTGTAAACACACTTTAAATGAGTCATGTTAACTTCTGTCCCTGAAGAAATTCAGTTGACCAGTACACTTTATACCTTCAAAAATTTACATAATTTTTTAAGGTATGATTAAGCAATTCTGTGAAAAAATGTTTTAACATACCTAGTTTTGAATAATTAATATTAATTTTTTTTGTAATTTTTTCCCAACTTTTTAGCATATATAATGTAATATTAGTCAAATCTTTAACTTCCGTATCCCAGTGATGAATAAAATAATTAAGTAATCTGACAGGTATAGCTTTCAAACATATTTTTATTTTCAATCTTTGTGAATAAATTAACAGAAGCAGATAATTTATTTGTTCTTTGGGCTACTTTTAATGAATTTATGGAATTGAATATATTGCATATAGTGTAATAATGAAACCTTGTCAGTTGATACTTTCAAGTGGTGGCATAGCTGTTCTGGTAAATTATCTGTGAAAAAAATGTATTCACTTACTGCAAACAGCGTTTCTGATTAACTACAAAAGTGGGTTAGATGGTCATACTTGAAATTATTTTCTTATGAGCTACAGATTGCATTTAGAACTATTTTTCAACTCAAAATGGAGTATAATTTGTCAATTTTAATGTGTCAAATTTAGTAAAACTAACAAAAGTAGTGTCTGGGTTTTGATCATTGGACAAATTATAGATGCTCCGTTCAGGTCCATAGTGATTATTTTATTGCTGTGACAAGATCTTTGATTAGAAATATCTCTTATTTCTATTGATTACAAGCTCTTATTAATACTTTTTAAAAAGGCTAAGGAGAGGGAACATGGCACAACAAGACCTCGTGGAAAATCATACAAGTATTTTAGATGAAGAGATGAGCCTACACTATTTTGTCTGTAGAGGCACAAACTGTTACTCATTATGCAAGTTAACTGTCATTTTAGAGTCAAACTTATTCCACCTTCTTCAAATGTTTGTTACTTTTTTATCATATATTTACACTTTAACTAACCCATAGCTATTTTTGTATGATTTCAGATCATGGTAATGTGAAATCCAAATTACATCCTTCATCCTTAAAATTCTAGTTCATCTCAGAGGTTTTCCTAACCTAAAGAACTGAATATATTTACTTTTAACTTGCTCAGCTTCTTTCAAACAATATAACCTTCTGTGCTATTGTTCATTCTTTAGAAACAGATCACAAAATTCTCTAATATATTAATTATTCAGAATTATTCATTAAACTTCCTCAGTGAAATAACTTTGGTCTGTATATCATTGAAATTACAAATATTATAAGAATGTAAAATTGGAAATATAATTTGTATTCAGGGCAAGCAACTGTAACATAATTAACATTCCAGTAGATGTGAATTTTAAATGTTATGTGCAATACATTATAATATGCATTATTTATAATGTGTTGTTTATGTAAATCACCTACTGAGATACCAGCAACTCTACACCATACTTTATAGATTTTATCAATATTAAACAAAAATTAAATACACAAATTTTCAGTCAAATATAAAATCCAGGAATATTTGATCATACGATCAAAAAAAGTCTGAGAACATTAAAAGTTGCAGTCAGTCTTTCAGCTGCTAACTGTGCAACTCCAATACTTCCCTGACCTTAAATTGAAGTACTTATATTTTTAATCCAAATTAAATGTTGGATTTCTCTTGCAGCATTATCAAATTTTATTGTTTCTCAGTATTTTTTTTTTTATACACAATGGAATTAAAGGTTCCAGAAAGTTAATGGCAAAATGAAGTACAGTACATTAAAAGACAAAAAGGGAATAAAATTCGTAAGTGAGGGATGACTGAAATGCACTATTGTAGAAAAGTATTGAATTATTTTTTTAATTCATTTATTTCCAGGATTATTTATATTTCCTCACTTGCATTACTGAAGTACATTCTGATCTAGAACCTGTTGACATACAGACTTCTGTTCTGGCTGGCTATTGTTCATCCCTCACTAAGCCTGTCTCTTTTCCTAGTGTGTGTCTAGTTTTTGTAATTACACTGTTAAAAGAAAACGTATTGCAAAAGAAAAGCTTATAGTTGTAACTGATTAAGAGATGAAGTTCATAATTGATTTTCAATGCGCGTAATGAACCAAGTTTTTAGAATGTATATATTAATACAGATTATAATTTCTTATCTCACTGAATATCAAGAGTAGTGGTCTCCTGAAAGAAATCTTGACCTTAGTTTCACCTCAGATAATATTTAACTTTGAGATCGATAAATCTTAATGTTTTTCTCCGAAGGCATCAATAACCACTTACTGTTAGCGTGATGAAAACTTAAAAACATATACATAAATTTGTATTAAAATACATTGGCAAACAAGTGAAGAATAATTAAAAATGTTTTTTACACATTGATTTTAATCATAACCTGATATTTCTACCTTGTAACAAGAGCTGATTGGATGTTATTTTTTAGAACTTTCACCTGCATTTTGGTTACTGAATCATTCATAAACACATTACATTTTTACCTATACATATATATATATATATATATATAAACATACATATATTTGTTTAATGTTCACATGATTTTTCTGAAAATAATTTGAATTCATACTGAACAATGACTAGGTGTTTAAAAATTCAACATAAAACATGATTATTGCATAGTTACCTAAGCAGGAAACAAAGATTATTTTTCCTTCTGTAGTAGAATCAAATCATATCATCTACAGATAGATATAACCAAGTATAACTCTAACACCAATAGGCCTTGCTCTTTTGCAGAGTAACCTGGCCAGCATCCACCTCTTTTACACCCAAGCAGCCATACGTCTTTTGAGAGTCTTCTCACTCTCTGATTTTTGCCAGTCCTTTCACAACACAAAACTAGGATAAACCTGTTATTTTTCTTTTGGGTAATGGGTGACTATACACCACAAAAAGCAGATGACAGTGTGTTTACTCACTTTCAGTGTTTGTCTCATATAGTTTTCTTAATTCACTATTGTGAAAAAATTCAAAGCTATCAGCTTTGTTTAGTATTTATCTACTGATAGGCACTTGGTGAGGAAGGATTGCTTTTTAAGTCTTTAAGCATCATGAATACAATACTGCATGCTTAAAAACCGTATCTGTGATATTTAATGGTGCCATTTAACATTTGAATGGGCCATAACCATAGCTAAAATTTACTTCTGTTTGACTAACAGGTTTGATTTTGCCAGGAGTGTGACCAGATCAATACAGGGTGATTAAAACTAATGAAGCTTTGAAAACCTTGAAAGCCTCAGCTAAAGAGAGAATTTTTAAAATTGGTGAGCTTTCAAGTCTAAAGAGAGTTTAATGGAATTCTCACCAAACTCCTTCTTACCCTAGCACATGCAAACATTTAAAACAACTGAGTCCTGTTCCCATCATACTTTTTCTGTACTGCAGACACAGCAATCTTTACCCCTGGCAGTTTTCACTCTATAATGAAACAAACAAATCCCTGGAATTAAATATTGGCAGCTTTCAGGCTGGAGTTTTACCCTGTCAAGTCAGCATGCGAGCCAAACAGCAAGGAGTTTGTGAGTTCTTCTTCCATGCCGTGAAGGGGTGCAAGACCCGTGATTGAGAGACTGACAATGAGACTTTTGATGATTCACCAGTCTTTGACTTCAGTGGAGAGTATTTAATAATCACTGGTCTACACACATCTAGACTGAGCACCTAATGCTGCTAAGGTTAAGTTAAAAAATTATGTTATGTTTGTATAGACAGCTTAATTCATTCTTGAGCTCCAGAAAGTGCTTTTGTGTATCTTGCTAATGCTTTAAGGGGACTAAAACTTCAGTTATGGGGTTTGAGCTCTCTCCTATGTAGTACTCAAGTGTCTTGCCATTCCTTATGGTGGCATGGGAATAGAAAAACTAACAGGGTGAAGTCCTGAGCAGGGGTATCTTAGTCCCAAAATAACTCAGTTATTCACAAAACTACAAATTAATTTTTAAAGTATTTAAATTAATTCTTCTCTTTCCTAACTGCTTGGTCTCATGAGCCAGGTTGCTAGTTTTGACTCTGGAGGTCTTCCAGAGCTGTATTTATTTTATATTGTTTATCTCTATCTTCACATCCTTCATTGGTAAGTATTTTTTTTTCATCTGTTTTTCAGAAATTAAAAATGTAAATACAACTCCTCTCCAAAGTGTTTTCTTAGTGAGGTCATAAGACCATTCCTATTAAATGACAATGAAGTCCTGTGACAGGAAGAAGAAAAATGAGACCTTACTGCCCACTTTAATTTTCTAAAGGACCCGCTAAAGGCATAATATATTCTGTACTTTGCCAGTCAATTCTATGAACACAATACAAAAAAGGATAATTTAACTTGTATACCAGTGTACAAACTATATATGTACCCTACATAAACTTCAAAAAAATTGTCAGAACTAGTTATTTGAAGCCTTTTGGAAAGCTGATAGACTGTGATTGCATTGGAGATTTCTCTTCTCCTTTTTAGCAGTGACAGCACTTGGCTGGACCTAAAAGTATAGCTCATATTTTCTGGGTGAAACAAGTTAGTTGACACTTGAAAATCGCCTGCCATGTAGATGGACTTTCAGATTTAAATTGCATGGGAGTGAATGAAAATTTCACAGGTTGGAGTCTGAAAATAAGTTTGAGAGCCATGTGATGTGTTCATGAAGAATATGTCATGCTAAGAGGATTTTGGCGTACTGACAATTATTTTCTCTCTATATATACTGGGTACAGAAGAATAATTATATATATACATATATATATATATAGAGAGAGAGAGAGAGAGAGAGAGAGGATGTATTACGTTCATTTTTGCTGACTGCTGCTGCTAACTCTAAATTAATAAAATCCAGCATAACTTCAACTTTTCTCTCAAAAAGAAAGGCAGGACTTCAGACACTAAGATACAGGTTCCTTTGGAAGTGAAAAGCATAAATATTGAAAAAGTTCTGATAAAAAAATAGATCTACAGTCCTGAACCTCAGATCTTAACTGAGGAGAAAGTAGGTTTTAATTTCATCTGACCATGATTGCTACAGCATCCAGAAAATAATTCCCAGACCTGTGTGCCATCCTTTAAAACTCTGGATATTATTTCAGTTTTGGATGTTATGACTTATTCCCTAATTAATCCAATTAATAAGAAAGTTAAGACAAAAGCTAAAACAAATCATCTCCCACCAACCAATGTAATTGAATAAAGAGGCCTGGCACTGTGTCCTCTTGTTGCTTTTCTAAAAGCATACTGCAATTCTTACACAGTGGTCTGAAATAAGTTATGTCTGCCTAAAGTCTTAGGTAAATACACTCTTCTCAGATGGAGATGGAGTGTTTTGATATTCCTCATAGTCCTTAGAATTTGCTTTCAAGTCACTTTTTTGCATGGAAGTTTCTGGATCAGCTTTCTGAAACACCTGATAGTTCCAGGACACTGCTCAGAAAGCCTTTATCATTAACACACAGTTCAAGATTACATCTGTGAATCAGACTCTGAGATATTGCAACAGTTTACTTGTAAGAACCTATACTTTTTATTGGCACTGACTCCTAAATGGATACTAAAATTCTATGACAATTTGAAAATGTCTGTGCCTTGTAATCTTTTTGGGGATTCATTTTAATCTGTGTTAAATTTGCTGGAAGTATTTAAGCATATCAGTTCTAGAACAAATAGTTAACAAAATATTTGGTCAGCAATGGTGAATTTGTGGTTGATTATGAACTCACTCTTGAGATGAAATTTAAAAGAGGCTCATCCCAAAAGTGGAAAAAGCTTAGGGAACACAAAGCTCAGCTGAATGACCTTGCAAAAGTTCATTATTAAGAACTTTGCATTTCCTGCAGAAATTTAGCATTTTTACATTCAGATCTTCTCTAGCTTAGGGAGAAGCATTATGGTGCTAAATTTGTACATGGAAAATCTCTGGTCTGTGTTCTGAATTAATGTATTTGAAGGCATTGAAATCTGTTGCGCTGCATTACGTGGAGGTCTGTAACTCAAAATGACACTTTGAAACTTAAGGATAGATATCAAAATAATAAATGTCTTTCTCAATTTTCCATTAAAACCAAATTCAAAGGTTCTGAACACAATTTGCATCAGCTGATTAAAAGAATGAATCACAATAATGACTTTACAGAGAAGTTCTGAATTTATATCTCACTAACTGCAAACGTATTAGCCATTTAGGATGAAATTTCTGTTCTCGGAATTTTATAGAGCTTAATGATATGGATGATTATGAAGATAGAAAGTAAGCATTCACAAACCATGTTGGTGTTTCCTGCATAGTTCTTTAAGATGAACATTTAATATTTTATTGAATTTGTAGAAATTTATCTTGGACGTTTATAATCATAGAATTATAGAATCATAGAGTGGCTTGGGTTGGAAAGGACCTTGATGATCATTCAGTTCCAACCACCCTGCTTGTGGACAGGGTTGCCAACCACTAAATCAGGCTGCCCAGGGCCCCATCCAACGTGGCCTTGAATGCCTCCAGCGATGGGACATAATAATGCCAAATATTCTGACATGTATTTGGTGTAAAGGATACAGGGGTTTCAGAGTACGGGAAAAAAAAAAAGGTCCAAATTAAGTTGAAAATATCTCTGTCAGCATTTTCCTGAGCAGACTGAAAGATGCTGCACCAGGCAAAATACACAGTTGTTTTTGACTGAGAGGCTCGTGTATATGTACAGATATATGAATTTATGCTGACTGAGACTTGATGATTCAGAAAAAAGGGTGTCTCTTTCTGCTTGACAGACTAAGGGTAGAGGCCTGCAGTTCATACTCAGCAGAATTCCCACTGCATGCATGAGGTTTAATAACTTCAGAGGAAGTTTTGTCAGCAGCTGTGAAGCAGGTATTTTTCCTGTCTTGTGACGATATAAACACCAGCTAGTTACTTTCAGTTTAGTTGTGACTCCATCTTTCATTGTCATGAAAACCCAAGTAGTATAGTGTTGGTATATATACTTCCTTATATTTGTAAGTATATTTGTGTGCATTTACAAATATTTGTAAAGTATTTATTTCTGTGTTTTTATATGTCTGTTCTGAAATTATTCCTTTGGACTGAGACTTGGTATTTCAGACTAATATTTTTTCCCAGTCTAAAAAAGAGGACTCAAATACTTTTCTCCAAACTGGGACAAACTGGGACCTCAACAGTTGTGTGTGAGTATTTTGAGTTATCTATGATAGTATATTACTGATGTTCACGTTTGTGTAAGTCACAACCAGGGTATGCAAGCAAAAGTTCACTGAACACCACAGCCAGCGCGCTCATTCACCTTCACCGCTGAAATGCTGGTTGCACACCAGGTGCTGTGTTGGCCAAGCTGAAAAATATGCTGGTACTGCTCCAGCAGCTCTGGCTTCTCATTTTCTCATCCTCTTTGCCTGCTCTGTGCTCAATCAGAAGGAGATAGTATATGAAGCAAACCAGAGAATCACAGAATCACAGAATGTTCGGG
>NW_010299217.1:0-1353 GCF_000700745.2 Antrostomus carolinensis | reverse complement strand
CCCTTCCAATCCTTAACATTCTGTGATTCTACGATTTCTAAACCTTGTCTGTAGCAACTGGTTGTGTCTCAGGTTATAATACTCACCTTTACAAATAATGGGATTCTTTCCTTTGCAAATGCAATAAAATTTTGTCAAAAGATTGCACTGATACAATCTGCAACCTGCCCCCATAAAGCTTAACCGTGGTTGACATGTAAACTCAGATACAACTGGCATGGCACTTCCTAAGTGACCCTGGTACCAATCTAACAGATGAATTTATGGGGGAACAAACATGTCAACCTTGAGTGTTTCGGGCACTGACTTCCACTAAGGAGAGTTTGGACCACAGTCTGCTCAGAGAAACATTAGCAAAGATGAAAGAGACATGACCTCTGCTACTCCAGTCATCAGTGGAATTAACTTTGGCTTCTGGTATAGTGTAAAGCATGTTTTGGCCTTCATCAGTCACAGCTAGTATTTTGCTCACATAAAGAGTGAGAAGGAGCATTTTGATTGCTTTGTTGCTGATTTGAAGATCGTGCCTGTGGAACTTGGTCTGAGTGCCAGTGGAGGTTTACTAGTGTGAATACATTGGTCTGTGCTGTTGCTTTTCCAAAAGACTTGAACTCTTTATCAGAATTTCAGAACATTTAGTGCATATAATCTTACTTTAACTTGGGATTCTGCTCTCCATTCAGTAAGTTAACCAACTAGACTGAATCGCTTTTTAGTCATAAACAGGAATACAATGGATATTAATTATGCAGAATATTTAGTAAGTTTTTAAATTATTTTCCCCCATATATGTAGGTAAAACAGTGTGCTGAGCACAAAGGTACTCTAATACAATAGGAAGCATTTTACTAATAACGATTAAATGAGAATTATATTTTCATATGATCTGGAAGAAAATCACTCCCAGACTATTGTGACTGCTCCAGGGAGCTGACAATAAAAAATGTTTAGATGCCTTTAAAACACAGGCTGTTTTAATGTGGTAGGAAAAGTTTTTATACTTGTTGGAGTCTTGTTTTCTGAGTTTTCCAGGTAGCCTCAGCTACAGCCATATGAGGGGGACACTGTACCTTAATTATGTTCATTCTCTTAAAACTGGATCATCAATAAAAATAACTCTCACATAAGTAGATCTGATGACTTTAATAGATCTTTTAATTTAAAAGATAAGCATTAGTGATGTAAGTAATGGCTGACAGTGCTGTTGCATTATAAATTTACAAGGGGAAGAGAATGTATATATATATATATATTTAGGAATACTTTGTATATTATTAGTCCTATATAGACAATATTCTTCACAGTATTTTGTAAAGACTTAGGGACATATTCATAGAATCATAGAATGGTTAG
>NW_010299216.1:0-21288 GCF_000700745.2 Antrostomus carolinensis | reverse complement strand
TACACTGCAGTTGCTCTCTCACATAGAGAGTAGGAATGTAATACATTTCTTACTTAGCATGTTCAAAGACAATATTGGGTAAAAAAAACCCCAAACAGATTCTGAACATTTCATGTTCATTCAAAGACATAGATGAATGTCTCATTTTGAAGACAATATATCAGTAAGAAAAAAAAAAAAAAGAAGAAGATAGAGATACCGATATAGATCATAGAAAAATTAAAGACATTAATTTCTTGGTAGACATAAAAGATGTCTGAAACTCATGTTGTGTTTGAGCAAAGCTGATATTAAGCTTTAGATTAGCTTTGTACTATAATTTATATACTCAGCTTTTGAAT
The DNA here is from genome assembly GCF_000700745.2 of Antrostomus carolinensis. Lineage (NCBI taxonomy): Eukaryota > Metazoa > Chordata > Aves > Caprimulgiformes > Caprimulgidae > Antrostomus > Antrostomus carolinensis. Next base: position 20,947 of record NW_010299216.1, on the reverse strand, counting down.
TTAAGCACATCTATTTGCAAGAGATGGAGAAATTATTCCTTTTAGCACTCAGCAGCTACAAATTTCTCCAAAGCCTATGGTGATGAATGCAAACATACTCCTGCCTTAGAAATATGAACCCCAGACTTTGCTGATGAACCTGAAAACTTTCCAAGGTATTTGGAGACCACCTACAGAGAATCTGTGCCTGACCTTAAGTGGAAAAATCTCAGGAAGGTCACCTCAGCATGCAGTACAAACTTCAGCAACTGAGAATTCTGTCCTTTACAAAAGCTGTGGGACCAGAATTACACACAGAAGCATGAAAAAAGTGGTATGTAAGCAGACAGAATTAAATGGACACATAAATAGTAAAATATTTTGGGCTAAGTTTCACAGTATATAGGTAATTGTGATTATAAGTGCTTACACTAAGATGAATGGGGGATAAATAAGCATGTCTGTAAGCAATATCAGTTTTAGAGACTCATCACGCTTCTTGTGTCTGATGGTATCACAAAAAATCTCGAGATTAACATAGGGAAATACTACATGTACCTACAGCCTCAACTCTTTCTTGTTATTCCCAATCGGTTCAGATCTTGGCCTGCCATGGGCAGCCTATCTGGGCTGTCTCCTGCCTCTGCTTCTATTGTGCAGGTCAGCCACAGCTCAAATCTCTCCGCGACTTGAGGATTTCAAGGCTGCTTCTTCTCTCTGTCCCAGTGATCCCAGAGCCATTGTCCTTCACCAACCTCTGTGGAAACAGGCAGACCCCAGCCCTGTTTCAGGGAGAATAATAATCTAAGTACTCTTTTCTGTAAACTGCTGGTAGCAATCCCAGCCTGGCATAGCTCAAAGTTTCCATTGGAAATCATCTATTTGATGTGGCAAATCTCCATATGGTACGGCAAGAGATTTGACAAGCTTTTAAATATTTTTAAAACATGGAAGAAGAGAGCTAAGAAGACAAAACAAGATGCTCAGGTCTTGCACAGACCACCCACCGCAACTGTTGAGAAGCTAGGGTTCTTACCACAGCTTATAACGTCAGCAGATCTGCAGAAACAGACTGAAGATCTGTTTATTCTCCTGTAGACTTCATCTACAGTTGGAGTGGGCCTAATCAATAACCCTGCAAGAGGGAGAGAGAATTTAATAGGTTCAAAGGACTTTTGCTCAAAACTCTTTTTTTGTATCAGAATCCTAGCTGAAAGTACAGTGCATGTCTATTTTGCTCATCATAGTTTTATAAGTTACAGTAGCTTGAGGCAGTTTTTTCCTCCTCCCTCCTCCTCAAATGCAATGAATTCAGCCGCAGGGTTTTGCAGCATCTGATCAATATTTACTTAGCAAGACAATTTTAACAAGAACAAAAATATTCTCTCTCATGCACTGACTTTCTTTTTTTAAAACTTGTCAAGGTATCTGTGTGGTTCTGATGCAAGACTTAAAGCCTTTAATGAGGAAAGGAAGTAACAGGGAATTTGGAATTGATTCATTTTGAAATGTTCACAGTCGTTCAGACTACATCTCACATAGAATCAAGTTCATATTCAAAAAACATATTTTCCTTACCAAGCTGTAAAACCATTCACACAGTGTTGAAAATTTATCTCTTGAAATAGATAGCCTATTTAAACTTAACTGCTTCTTTACAAATTGCTTGTGGTAAAAATGTGACGGCAAACAGTTGCAATGGGCTATCAAAATGTGGGGTTTTTTTGTTTTGGGGGGGGTTTTTTGCATTTTTGTATTAGATATTCTGTATACACATATCTAGTCTTTCAAATACATTCCTACTAGATAACAGTTATTAAAAGAATATAACCAATCTGTCGACTACATTGGATGGCATAGCAGGACTTTTGTTAAGCTTATTTTATTCTGAGGAAGGAAGTGTGCATGTGACAGTAGTTTGGAAAGATAAAATAAGCTTCTCATCAAAAGCAGTTTTTCTTGATGTTTCAAATATTCTTCATGTCAAAAGAGTTAATTCTAGGCACATATCATTTAACACTATGAAATTGGATGATAGTAATTTCTACTAGAAAAAAAGTCAAGAAGATGTATGTAGTGGTGTTTAGTTATTGAGCAAATTATAAACTTAGAAGATTGCCTTTAGGCAAACTTTTGCAAGTCTTGCAAAATGTTTATTTTCTTTAGTATAAATCAGCCCCGAAAACAGAAAACACCTGGTTTTCACAATGTCTAATATTTTTAAGAGGTAATTGAAATATTACTTATTCTATTCACCACTGATTTTATCCACTAATGTTATTAGAAGAGCAGTCAAGTTTTTCAAAAAAGTTTTCTTCAGTTGCATTACCAAATCAAGACTTATCACCCCAAAAGACTCACCATTACTATGTTCTGTGAAGTATAAACCTTTTTAGGATGTTGAATTTCTACAGGGATTATTTTCCCACAATAAAGACAGACATTTAAAGTACAGCAAGCCACCTACTCTTCTAACAAACTTCTTTTAGACATCTGGAATAATTCCCTGAAGACCAGCTTGTTTTAAATGCAAAAAAGTTTGTTCTGCAGAACGGCAGTGAACAGTCTCCACCCACACCAGGTTCAGGAGGCCATGAATCACTGAGATGTTATAGGGAAAGTACTGAAAAGAGCCCAAGCACCAAAGACAGAAATTCTGCATTCATGTACGCATGAGGCATAAGTGACTATTGTTTAAACTTTTTTGAGTCCTTAGGAGCTTGTTCTCCATAGACATACACTTGAAGAAAACAGGGACTTGTTGAATCATGCCCCATGCTCTCAGAGTCCTGATTGATAGGTTTTTGTATCTTATTTGTTTAAAATAAACTGTTCTGCTACTCTTTTATTAAAAAAAAATCCTTCAAAATGAGGGGATTTTTATGCAAGGTTTATTGGAACTCAAATGGAGACTTAAAGTCACAGTATAACAAATCATTTTCATTCCTAGCATTATGTAATTAGAAAGCTAATTTCATTTCAGTTAGTTGTCATCCGTCTTTTTCGCCCTTCTTGACAAGCCAAAGTAGAGGATGCAATATAATTGGAAATATTAGTAAATAACTGCTTGAAAATAGATTTATTGAAAAGCTTTTAGTCTGGATTTTTCTAAAACAACAACTGCCTTTAAGAGGTAAAATGGGAAAGAATTAGAATACAGTACTTTATTATTATCTGATTTTTAGTCAGTAAAAAGGTAGAAGCCTCTCCTCTTTTTTCCTTCTTTTACATAAAGCATATTCCCAGGCAAATCTGCCTCTTATAGGTCAGATATTTTTATTTCTTTGACCACTTTAAAGTTTGAAGCAAACAGTAAGTCTACATTACTGTGTCCATCATGTCAGTAATTCATGTTTATTTCCAGCAAGCTGCATTTAATCCTTCATACTAGAAATTCCCAGTCTCTGCTGGTGCCTGCAACACATATTCAAGGAGCCTCGTTCAGCCTGCCCATATGTAGTTATCTCTGGTGAACTCAGACTAAAAGAAAGAGGGTGAGGGGGGTGAGGAAACATAGGTGGGAGGAAAGCAAATGATAGTTTGCTATTACCACACACAGCTGAAAGCTGGCAACAAGCAGGAATAGGAGGTTACAGTCTTTGTAAGGCAGACAGAAAAGGAACAGGTGGTGCTATGCATTCACATAAGGCTTAGCTGTAACATATAATATCAATAGCACAGATACACCTGCAAATCTTTTTCCTATACCTTTGAAATTTTCAAAGCTTTACTGTCTATCAGTTCTTCATCTACGAGAAATGTGTACTAAAAAATGTGCTTATACGGCCCATCCACAGGTGGATCACTGCTTGCCTTCCATGAGTTACATACAATCTTTTGTAACTTGCATTAAAGATGACAACAATAGTTTCTATTAGACCTTCCCTTCACAATAACAAGTTCTGAAGTCAGTGCTAGGAATACTAGAAAGTATATACTCACATAAATGTATGTATCTAAATACTAATGTACCCAGATATATTTAGATTATTTTATAAATACAGTTTATTCCTTTTGGGCATGGAAGAGAATGAAGAACACACAGAGAATTCAGCCACTGTAGTAAATACTCTGTCATCAGCATTGAAGTGACATTCAATTGTATTTTAAATGCCTGTGTTTAAAAATTGCACTGTTAGCATATTAAAATATTACACGTCTTGTAGAAATATGGTTATGCTTACGCCATACCCAACTGGTGCTGCTACTACATATTAAGCTATTCTATTTCTTCCAGTAGAAGAAAATTTGTTAGCTATTTTTTGTACTTGAGACTTTGAATTTGAAACAACTTCTGTTTCTCCTTCTCATCTACCTGATTTAGTGAACCAGATAAAAGTATTAGTTGATTCATTCGCATTAAGATATCACCTGTTCCTCTCAGAGATTCCCAGAACAGAAAGAATTGTACTTGTGGGTTTATCAAATTGTAATTGTGGGTTTATCAGATAACTAAAGTACAAGGTACAACATTTTTGTAACTCATTAGATTTCAAAACTATAAACTAAAGACTTGTATCAGATCTTTGGTGCTGAAACAGTTCTTAAAAGTCAAAGGTAAACTAGTATTTAGACTATACATGTTTTCCACACTAAGGTATGAATTGTAGAAAACAATCACAAGAATATTCCTAACACTGTCCAATATGCCTAGTAAAGATAAAATTCTTCCCCTTTTTAAAAAAAAAAAATAAATAAATTCTTATTAAACTGAGAAGGAAGAAATTAGCTGGCTGAGGACAAGATTTTTTTAAAAAAACCAACCTGGGTAGCACATTTTAAGTTTAGTAATTATAGAAAATCCACACACAAACTTTCTCTAATGTTTGTCATTGTCTTCACATCTCATTCAATAGTTAGTAATGAATGTTTTCACTAATGTAAACATGTTTTACATGGTCTTCAAGCTATAACAGATGGTATGTTGATGAGCACTTTGCACAGTAAATTTGAATGGTTAGTACTTGGGCAGAATGAAACATACATTATATGACTGATTTAACATTGGACAGCTAAACATTAAATTTTTCTAGGCCTGTCATCAGGAAATGGCATTCAAAGGACCTTTGCACATCAAGTGCTACCAGTGCAACAGTGATAATTCATTAGTAGACATGTTAAATCTTACTTTCTTGCTAGATTTAATGATAAAGATTCAGAGTAAACTTCCTTCCCTAGAGATGCATTCACCCTCCTGAGATCCTGAGATCTCTCCCCAGGGAGATGGGGAATAGACAGAGGAAGACTTCACTTCCAAACAGCAGTTCTTTTGTGGAAAGAGAATGCCTGAAAGAGGCAAATTATCTGAGAATCGGACCTATTCCTGACACCTGAGCAGATCAGACTGTTAGTTCAGTTCACAGTCCAACAAAAACAACCTGAAGCTAAGCCAAAGCAGCAGTTTGCTGTATCATTTTATAGCACGTTTCCAAGCACAAGAGAACTTGTTTACTTTGAATTTGATTACAATGAACTTAATTTTACTCCATTATTAAAGTGTGTTTGGGGAAAAAGTAATTTCAGGCTGGCTTGGCAAACACTAGAATATCTCATCCCTAAAGGGACTGGTAAGCTCTATACTACACAATTCTTTGTCAAACACTCTTTGGGAAAGATGTTTCCCTGAGGGTGTCAGACCTACTCAGAGACTGATTATAGAGGCTGGCAGGCTCAGTGGGAGGCAGCAGGAAAGGTATTTGCCAGGCATTAAGCAAAGCCAATTTTGTAAACAGGAGACACAGAAGAGAGACAAAAAAATCAGAGACCTCAGGAACTTACAACATACGTATTTTCCTAAGGAGACTGTGTTTTCAGGAGCATACAACTTTGTTAAATTTTAGTTCTATTTTTATTACTATTATTATTACTGAGACTTATTTTTAAAAAGGCGCAACATTCATAGAATCAAGCTATAAAAAGCACATGGTTTTGATAACATCAAATGGATATAAAATAGTATCAGCACATAAAACTGTATCAGCACAAGTCTCAAATGCTTCATTTTTTAAGAGCATCTCTCAATAGTTATTCTGAGTCAGCAGGATGATTTTTGCCATCCCAGTGAAATGAGCCATAAACAACCGAAAGTTGTGTTTGCATAAATTCCAGAGAGCTTCCCAAAGCCAAAGCTTGCCAGTATTTTGTGAGTAGAACATGTTCAATATGGTAACACAGCAGCAAGTAGAATAAAACCTGTGGTGACCTGTAAAAGATGAGGCCAAATTCCAGATGTACTTAATGTCTTTCAGTTCTGACAGCTGAATCATTTAGGCAGGAGCTCAAATGTAGTGTTTTATATTCATTTGCTTAAGAGACAGTAGTCTTGGGTATTATTTTTTTTTCCTTTTTCCTTCCTTCCTCAGTTGTCAATTTTAATATTTGATGTATCATTTGAGGGTGGTAGACGTGCTGACTTTGTCATATGCTCTAAAATTTGGCCTTGTATCTATACTTTCCTTCAGCAAGAAGAAAAGAAACCTGAACTTTCTGGTTATTTTTTGATCTTAAAAGATCTTTGATGTTTTCCTGAGTGAGGATCCAAGGCTAAGGATTATTTGTACTCACAGAGTTCTTTCTGATTGGAAGTCGCACATGAAAAATGATTCCAAATATTAGAAATAATAACTAATAGGTTAGAAACAAGGTGACAACTCAAATTACTGTTTTAGCAAACAAATATGAACTCTTGGAGAATTATCTGTCTGAAAGATAAGTAAATAATTAGAGTCAATTCTGAGAGTGAGAATTCTCCCACACAAAAGCCAGCTATACTGTTATCTCTCACTATAATAGCTTAGCAAAAGAATAAAGCAGAACTGTTTGCATAAGTGATAATCTTAGTGGAGACATTGTCACAAGCCATTTTAGCTGGAGATAAAAGTGTTTCTAAACAAACAAAAAATAATAGCAATAACCTCTGGTCTTTCATTGTGTTCTAGCCAATTTCCTCTGCACGTTTTGCCTTCTGGTTTTGTTACTGGATGGAAAGTTACTGCATTAGCATCTGGGGAAGACACACAACTATAACAGTCATTGTTCAATAGTTATTATAATATGCTTACAAGTTTGCAGCATTTAGAGCAAAATAAAAATTTTCTTCATGGATTCCTGGTTAAAACAGTTAAAAGGCCCCTCAAGAGCTGATGTAACTTATCTTTGTCCCAGGGCAAGATCAGCAACAGCAATTATGTTACTTGAGATGGATATCTCTCTAGTTCAGCTATCCTAGTTTGCTGTTTGCCTCTGTTTTCTGGATGTACTTGCAGGCAGTCATGCATTACTGGTCACTTATCTCCATGCAAAATCACAGTCCTGGTCAGCACCTCCCCTTTCTTATATGGAGAAACCCACCCAGTAATTTAGACCAGTGATGGGGTCACACAGCATCAGCATCATATTTTATGAATTCCTGCTCAGATCTGTTATTAAAGACCTCCAACAGTAAGGATTTAATAAGCTCCCTATGCAATCTAGGCTAGTGCTTAATCTTCAAACAATTTCTCTTAATGCCTTCGCTTGCTACACGGTATAAGTCTTCCTCCTGGCCTACACACCATAGACACAAAACCCAGTCATATCTGAAGCCTTTGTCTCCCAGTTACTCAGTCCCTCCTTTTCCCCAGGCCATGTTGCTCTAAACCTTCTTCTCTGTGTTCTCCTCTGGACTTCCCTTAACACAAATGCGCAGTGTGAAACACTTCGTTGTATGTGTCCAGCAGGTCGAGGGAGGTGATTCTGTCCCTCTCCTCCGCTCTTGTAAGGCCCCACCTGGAGTACTGTGTCCAGTTCTGGAGCCCCCAACATAAGAAAGACATGGACCAGTTAGAACAAGTCCAGAGAAGGGCCACCAGGATGATCCGAGGGCTGGAGCACCTCTCCTATGAAGACAGGCTGAAAGAGTTGGGGCTGTTCAGCCTGAAAAAGAGAAGGCTCCGGGGAGATCTCATAGCGGCCTTCCAATACCTGAAGGGGGCCTACAAGAAAGCTGGGGAGGGACTTTTCATAAGGGCTACTAATGACAAGACAAGGGGAAATGGGTTTAAACTGAAAGAGGGCAGGTTTAGATTAGATATTAGGAAGAAGTTCTTTACTGTGAGGGTGGTCAGACACTGGAACAGGTTGCCCAAGGAAGTTGTGGATGCCCCCTCCCTGGAAGTGTTGAAGGCCAGGCTGGATGAGGCTTTGAGCAACCTGGTCTAGTGGAAGGTGTCCCTGCTGAAGGCGGGGGGATTGGAACTAGATGATCTTTGAGGTCCCTTCCAATCCAAACCATTCTATGATGATTCTATGTGTTCTCCCAGTTCATCCATCACAACCTGATGGGTTTTTGTTCTATCACAGTTATCAGTATGGCATTGTTACCTCCTGTTTATGATCCACTATTTTACTAAATCTTCTGCCAGCTGCTTCCTTGCCTGTGGCCAACCTCCCCCCAGTTTGGATTTCTAATCCTATTCTCTTAAGACAACTGCAAAATACAGTTTGGTTGTTTTTTGTTTGTGGGGTGTTTTTTTTTATTTTTCTTTTTTTGTTTTTCCTGATGTTACAAAAACGTCAGCCCCTAAGCCACCCCAAAAAATTTCTGTCTTCTTAGGCTTTGTTTTAGATCTTTTCTTTGCAGGTGCAGGTGTGTGTATCAGGAAAGTAGCTTCAATCTTTGTTTAACTGCTGCAAACACAGACACTGATTCAGACACTGGAACAGGTTGCCCAAGGAAGTTGTGGATGCCCCCTCCCTGGAAGTGTTTAAGGCCAGACTGGCTGAGGTTTTGAGCAACCTGGTCTAGTGGAAGGTGTCCCTGATCATGTCAGGGGGGTTGGAACTAGATGATCTTTAAGGTCCCTTCCAATCCTAACCATTCTATGATTCTATGAAACACAGAATCATCTTTTCATAATTGGAATAAATGTTTTATTTCTTCTTTCCTGAATAAGGAAACATCATACTTTGCTCATATGAAAACTAAAAGCAATACACCAAAAAATAAAAACAATAGTAAATGAATACTACTATTAAATCTCTCTCATACAGCCTCACCATTTCTTCCTTAGCAAGCCTAAGCATTAGAAAGGAATAACTTTTTTTTTTTTTTTTTTTTTTTTTTAATTCAGTCTCTGTCTCTCTTCCTAACTTTCACTAAACTCCTTACCTTTCAGAAATAATTGGGGCAATTAGTGGGCAAGTTGCAAATAGATCCCTGCTGATTTTATCAAAAGAAGTTTGTCATTTAACAAGAAAAAAAAACATTATTTCACAAACAGATGGAAACAAAGGAGGAAATGGAAATTCTAGACAAGATGTTCCTTCACACTATATGCAATATTCCTTCCTGTTGCAGATTAGTTTTGTCACTAATGCAAAGACTTAAGACAGCGATGCTCTCCTACCATTATTTGTGACCAATTTTAATGTGATTTTGAGCGAACCAGTAACCTTGCCCACATGTCAAAAACTGTTTTGCACAATTTCTTGTGCTTATGCACCCTGTTGCCCTGCAATTACAGAAGGCATCTGAATTCCTGTATCACCACTTGGTGTAATGTTGATACAGCTACCAGAGCCCTTGTAGTGAACTGAAAAAAAGGACTGATTTCACTGTGAAAAAAAAACAAAACAAAAAAAAAAAAAAAAAAAAAAAGAAAAGGAAAATCATAGAATGATATGGGTTGGAAGGGACCTTAAAGATCATCTAGTTCCAACCTCCATGCCATCAGCAGGGACACCTTCCACATAACCAAGTTGCTCAAAGCCTCATCCAACCTGGCCTTCAACACTTCCAGGGAGGAGCATCCACAGCTTCTCTGGACAACCTGTTCCAGTGTCTCACCACCCTGACAGAAAAGAATTTCTTCCCAATACCTAATCTACCCTCTTCCAGTTTAAAGCTATTACTTCCAGTTTGAAGCCATTAAACAATCTTCACTCTGATTAGTTCAGTGCTACTAGATATGAAACCATAGCCGAACTTGTCAATTTGGGAAAATAGAGGAAAATATGCTTATTTCAAAGTGGCTTATGAGGTCCAGCTAAACAATATTTGTCAAATACTTTCACATTCCTAAGGTTAAAAAGGTCCTATAGAAGTACACCGGTTTGTGAGGCTACATGCCATAGCATTCAAAGAGCATATGTGATATGCCATAGCACAACATATACAGCATATGCTGTATGTATGCTATCTCGCTCATGCAAGCATCTCATAGCCACACGCAAAGAGCAATGTGTGAGGCTTGGTTGCACAGCTCTAGGCCAAGAAAAGGGACAGGACTGTGAAGAGAAGTATACATACATTGTGCCCAACTGCACGAGGTCTCTTTACAAATGCTATTTGTAAATGTTGTGTCCTTACTTCCTGATATGCCACAGTGAAGGGTTTATGTCATGTCAGTTTTTGCTTTTTGAACTTAAGGCAGAGATTGTCATTAAAAACAAACAATGAAAAAGCTTTCCCTAAAAACAGAATTTCATCTCTTGCCTTCAAAGCAATACTTTCCACAGGCAACATTTTTCTTAACTCCATGATGGCAGGATAAGCCACATTTTATTGTGAATTATGCAGAGTTATAAATTAAAAGGATTAAATACTTATTTTTATTTTTGCCTTGGATGTAAGAGCCCAAGTTAAAATCCTTTATTTCCAAAGCAAGGCTTTCTACTTTCACAAGCAGTTATCTGAGGAAGATGACACTGCTGTTATGACAGTAAATATTTCAATACTTAGATAGAACAGAAAATTTTTTCCGGAGCAGCCAAGTGGCTGTACACGAGAGTAGCAGACTGGTCACTTGGCATTGAAATGTGAAGTGGAGAAAGATTCACATTTTAGTTCCTACCTCAGTTAGTAAAAACTGATTTGAATCCAGGACTCTCACTTTTCATATATGTATCTTAACATCAGGAATACAATGCAACCCTTAGGTTTTGAAACAACACTTTTGCACACCAAAAAGAAGACTCCTCTCTAAAGAAATTATCTGAAGAAAATTACCCATTCCAGGTCTCAGTAATATTGTGAAATTCTGTCATGGACAGTTCCTATCATGTACCAGCTTATACTCACTTTTCCTGGCTGGGTGTTTTAGTCTTCTCACAGCCCTTTTAAAGAGTGATAAAACAATTCAGGAAAGAGGAGCAAAAGGTGTGATCCATGTGTAGTTAGTCCGAGTTTTATTGATCATGTTGAAAATCCAATTCTCTGTTAGCAAACTTTCTTTTCAAGTACAAAAAGCCATGAAAAGAAGCTACTACTGAAAGGTTATATCATTAGGGAAGAAAAAATGAGAGTAATTAATTAACTCTAAATGTTATGACTTTAAATTTTAGAACAGCACTTAATGTGCACAGCACTGGTAGTTTAATACACTTTCAATACTGTGTTGCAGAAAAGACAGCTATGTAATTACAATCTAAATTCTGGCTCTCAGCATTAGGAAATACATAAGGTCTGATACTATCTTGCTACTTTCTCTGAAGCTTTCAAAAACACCAGTAGGTTTTGGAGGTCAACAAGAAATTCAAATTAATTCCCCAAAGGAGAAAATATGTAGCTCATAGTAAACTACAATAAAATTCACATACCTTCCTCTGAAGGTAGCTGTAGATTTCTAAATTGTTAATGAACACTCTGGTGAAGGAAATAGCTACCTATAATTATGATTAAATACAGAACAGAAAGTCAAGTTTGAATCTACCAAATATAATTTAATCTTAATATTAAAAATATTAAAATATTAAATATTTCTAATATCTCTGTGGACGTGTTCAACAAAATATGGTAACAGTAAAAAAATGCTGTTTTGATTAGCTGTGACACAAGGATATTTTAAATTATTTTTTGTCTCTTGTTTCAGTCTTTGTGATTTCCCAAAAGGTGTACATATTCAGGGTCATAACAAAATGAATGATTTATAGTATAAATTCTTAATTTTCCAGTTCATTACCAAGTCCTCATTTAATTTAGTACCTTTTTTTCCTGTGGCCAATGCATTATCCTTAGTATTTCCGATTTTATATAAGTATACTGTAATATCCACAGAACATTAGAAAGAAATAATTATGTGCAATCTTTCTGAAAAACAAATCATTACAAATAACGCACAGTTTCCCGACATATGGAAAGAAAAAACATGGAAAACACATTTTATACAAATTAATCTACTAGAAAAGCATATCTCTCTTTCTAGACAATTAAAATTATACATTCGGGGCTTTAAAGTATACTACATAATTTTAAAAACAATAGGAAAACATTAACCTGAAATTTTAAAAATACTTCAGGATATTTTCAATTTTTTGTTTCTTAGGGTTATATTTTGAATAGAAAGAATTATATGCAGACTAACTGCTAGCCTTCTGGATACATTAGCTCTCTGGTAATGTCATCATATCACGTTAAACCATATGAACATATATTTCACTGTGAAGGAACTGGTAAATGAAATTCAAATACCAGATGAGAAAATTTGACCTTTGGTCAATTTCTTCAGAGTCAGCTCTTTGATGATGATACTATGCCAAGTAATATTAGAAACAAGATTATTATGAACCTAGTTATTCAACTAACTTGTCTACTTTTATACCAGCTTTCAATGAGTGGCATCAATGTCCCAAAGAGCTGCATTTTGGACTTTCAATATAGTATAATGTGTGTATAGTTGAAGAATGAACTACATACTCCAGAGTGCTATTTACTCATCTATTAATTAATATTATTAGTCCTAAAATATTAATGATTCGAAAGACTAGCTGCCTAAAAATTACACAATTTAAAGCCTTCAAAATCAATATAAAAATAAATAAAAATATATGCCAGATGTTTTAATTACTATGTTCTCTGATTAGAAAAAGGAAATTACTTTTAATATTTTAAGAGATGGTTTAAAAACCATATGAGGAAAGCAACACACCAACATAGTGTAACTGAACACAAATACAGTAGAAATCTTGGTAGATTAACAGAAAAATAGCCAATAACAAATTCCTGTTCTGCTAAGACCAGTGACAAGTCAATTGAAGTGACTATGTAATTAACTAATACAAAATGTTAAGGGGAAAAGGGCACTATAAATTAGGGGGAAAAACCCACTGAGAAAGTCTTGGAATCCTGTCCATAAATTCAAATCACAGCCTAATGCAAACTATCCATGTCAGCACATGCTGTAGTCAACTATCACAGCAAAATGAAGAGGATGATGCCTTTTCAAGGATGATCAAGGAATTGCTAAATTCCACTACCATTGCTTGTTAGTCTTTATAATGACTCGTCATGGACCCAGGATTGAAAGACAAATTCCAAAATGCAATTCTTCTGCAGAAATACTATGCAAAAACTGGCTCCTTTTCTTTCATTATGCTATGAAAGTTCCAGCCAATTGCCTTTGCAAACCTCAGCTGTGGCTAATATGCAGCAATCAGAGAGGAAATTCATGTGTTATGCTGGCTTCAAAACACACCGAATTATATTTTATGATCAATATGTTGAGTTCCATCCAGAAACCGATTAAAACTGAAGGTCAAAAAGTACCAATCTAATATTTTCTCACTGCAGATATTAATGAACTAATGGAAATACTTTGCGCCAGCTTCAGAAGCTGAATGTAGCAGCGATGCATTGTCTTTACAAATTGCATCACCATAATCTTATCCTGAGAGCAGAGACCTGCATAACCCTGCAGCAATGAGAAAACTTCACACTCATTTACATGTTAAATACAGTACTTAGTGTAGGGCTGCTTTCTGGCCACTGGAGCAAATCCCACTGCCAAGTGCATTCCGTAAACTGGAGCAGAACAGAGTTCAGCACTCTCTGTACATGGCACATTTCCTGTCTCCTCTATGCCTATGGTTACATACATACTGAATAATCACCCCAAGAACACATGAATGGAGCCTGCTTATGGCAATTAATTACCTCAGGAAAGTGAGAACTACTTCCCTTGTGATTTCAGAGGAAACTACCTCACAGTCAAAGGCTGATACACAGTGAAATTCACAGTCAAGCAGGGAAGAGGGCTATCCATAGCTATCCATGGAGGAGGGTGGTCAGTATTCATATTCTGTATTTTTTGATAAATAGCAATGTGCTTAAATTTGTCTCACCCCTTAACTATCATCATTACTAAACAGAAGTCTCAGTTAAGATAACTATTACAGAATGCCCATCTGGGGCACTTTCTACATCCTCTCAAACATTATACCTAAATGCCAAAGCCAGTAAAAAGCTGGATAGTTCACATCAGCTACTACCAGTTTCTTTTCTGCCTGTCCCCAGTAATAAACAACATTTGTTTTCACTGCTGCGACAGTGAAAGGGTCTGCTGTTTTCTTGTTTTCATCATTAATCTCTGGTTCTCATTTCTGATCACTAGATATCAGCTTCTGCTTCCAACCAACTACTCTATCAACATGGGCATGTGAATTGACAGTTCAAGGAACATTCAGCATCTTCACTTTCAAACCCTTCCTATACACACTGCAGACTGTCTGCAACTGAGTAGTTGTATGATTACATACAAAGTGTATATTTGACTGACTTTTTTGGGGGAAAAATATTTTTTAAAAATGGGAGCACTTTTCTGAAGTGAAAATGTAAATACGAATTACCAGCTGGTAGGTTTGTTTAGCTGGAAGCTCCTGAACTGAATGCATATGATGACAGAAGTGCCTTTTGTTTTTAAAATAAATCCAGTTGAATCATAGTTTTGAAGGAATGCTAAAGGTTATTTAGGCCAAACTCCTCTTCAGAGCAAATCAGATTTCTCAGGGCTGTGTACTGTCAAATTTTAAATACCTCCAAGTTACACATTTTGATCCTTTCACCTACATCTCCACAGTCGGCTCATTTGCTCAAGAGCTTTTCACAAAGATAGACACCTCCAATAATTCCAGCTCTGCCTGTGGTATAAAAGTAGCGCTATACATTCTGGTACAACCCTCCTGATGCAGCAACAAAAACAGCATAGATATGTGCAAAATAATAATCTCATGCAGATAATGATAAAGTTTTTTGAGAGACTCCTCTCATGCAATCTACATGAATTATGAGAGTAACATCAGATTCTCTATTCACTCCATGCTATGCTTCCACTTTCTCCTAGTCTACACTGCTGCACAGAAACCAGAAACAAATATTTAATCACTAAAACACCATTAATTTTGCTTTCACTCTGGGTAGTCATAGAAAGGATTCAGATCTTCCTTTCAATAAATCAATGTGACTCCACTTGGACAAATTTCTTATACCATCACAAGTGAGTATATAATGTCATTGACTTAAAAAAGACACATATTCTTCCGATATTCATATTCTTCCCATATGATAGAATCATTAAGAACAAATTTGGTCTAATTAATATTTCAGAAGAGAAATATTTTCAGTTCAGCTTTCAGATTTAAAGGTGAGTAAAAACTTTTCTGAAATGTTACTGAAGTCTATGTCTTCAATAGTGTCTTGGACACTACAGAAATAGTTTCTGAGAAGAGAATCAAAAATTCAACTTGTCACATTTTTATACTTTTGGGGTATATTAATCTGACTAATAGCACTGTGAATTTTTTATTTTTTTTATTTTTTTCTGAGCAGGAATAGACCATTTTTATGTATTTATGAATGGCTCCATTCCAAAGGTACCAAGTTTTTATGTCTTCTCAGTTACCACCACATTTATGGTTTATAGATCTATTTGATGAAACTTATGGAATTATTCTTTCCATATATTGATGGTTGCTGTAATGCCAAAAAACACAGAAATTGCTGTCCTCGTTCATCATCATAAAACTGATATGTCTTGTGCCACTTGATATCCTACAGGATGTTGCTTCTTCACTGCTATCATAGTGTTTAAAAATGCACCTGATAAAACACTGATAGGTCATTGACCTGAGCTTTTTGCACCCTAACTGGGATGAAACAATGCAATTAGAGGATTATGTGTGAAGGCAGCAACAGATATATACCTGGATAATAGATATGAAAGAACTTTTGGGTGAAGGAGAATAAAAATGAAGACCACTTAAAAACTACACAAAGAAAATGTGAAGATGAGGCACAGTGAACCACTTAGGTGTAGATATAGAAACAAAAAGGGACATATAAGATCAATAGAGCACTGGAAGCAGGGACTACACACTGAAAGAATAATGTAATCAAGGGAAAAATATTCAAAAGAACAAGTGATCAGCCTGAAAGCCTGAAGGACATTCTGTTTAGCAAACTGAGAAGGGGGTTTGATGAAGCACATATATGGATACTGAAGTAGTTCATTGAGTAAGTAGTATTGAAATGAAAGATTTCTTTTATTTTTTGTGTGTTTAGTAGACAGAAAGAATTGCATTTTTTGAGTTGTTATTGTGGTCAAAGTGACAAGAATTTGCATACTGAAGATAGTATGTAGAAGACTATACAAGTTTCTTCAGTTTTTACTGAATAAAAAATAGAGCATTTCTGTCAATGGCTAAAAAAAGGAGGAGAAAATCTGTAGCTATATCACACCTCTCACCAGTAACATGAACTGTAAGAGGACTCAGATTCCATTTTGCAGGGAAAAAAACCCAAGAAAATATGTATAGCTGATGTAAAGAAAAGAACAAAAATCAAGCAAGTTTAGGCACGTTTTTAAAATACGAATATTTGAATTTCAGTTTGTGGGATTCAATGCTCATAATCACAAGTTTCTTAATATTCTTGGCAGATGTTTTTGCTACGAGAAGTAATACACTGAGTAAGAATTGCAAATGCAAATCTCAAACTATCCCAAGTGTGCTACAGTAGATTTTCCCTCTAACTTACATTATTGCATATTTGAAGTTGGAACTTGCTTTTAACTGCTTTAATTATTCAAGTATGGAACACACTGTCCATGATAACTTCATATGTTGAGAATTTATGCATTATATCACTTTATGCCATCAGGATTTGTGCAAACTTTCATAATTTCTTTTTAGTTGCCAGAACAAAATCATTCTCTGTTTAGAGACATAACAAAAAATTGAGTGGCTTCTGTTGGAAACTGGTCAAAGGAAATGTTCTGCTGAACTCAGAAGCCTTCTGCTACTACTGCTGCTCAAAAAGCCACTAGCTGACGTAAGGGACTTCCAGAAGGAACATCCAACTGCAGTATTAAACTATGTGATGGTAGATGTTTCAAATTAAACAAAACTTACTGCATATATGGAATTAGATGTCTCAATCATATGATGGCTATTAAAGTTTCTATAGAAAATACTGCATGCTTGCAAAAGAGATAAAAAGATCCAAGTATAATACTATTATCAACATAAAGGAAAACTCTGACCATTATACTCATTCTTTGTCTTGGCAAGAATAAGATGGATCACAAATATAGAGGTCTTATACCACTGAAACCACTATTCTCAAATGTGTTCTATCCTACAAAATTGAATTTATATAGCCCTTTGTATACCCTTATTCATAGTTCACATACTCTACAATTCAATCTGAATGATCTTAATTGAATAAACTTGCACTAATACCATTCATATATAGCATCCTAATAGTCTCAATGTTGTCAAACATTAATCTTACAGGTATTGTAAATTTATTTTCACCAAAACCTGACTTTGTTAATACCACTAAAGGCATTATATATTGAAATGTTATTTCCTGAAATGACACCCTTGTCAAGCTAAAAGTAACACATCATAAAGTTAATTATTCTTCTTACTCCAATGAAAAGAAAAATTCCTCTCCCTCCCACCCGAGCAATGGAAGCAGAAGTGGAATTATGAATCATTGGGTGACCCGAAGGAGTAACCTGGGTTGCTGGAGGTCATGCTGGTGTGGGGAAATTACCTACTTGCTCATGCTAAGTATCTTTGCTAAGTATCTTTTTTCTTTTTTTAAATTCTTCCCCCCCCCCCCCCCCTTTTTTTTTTTGAGGTGTTTCAAATGGGAGGGAAATGAATTGAAGTCAGCAGTTCACAGCAACAGAAAAATCAATTCCCACTGCATGATTGCATGTGTTATTCTGGCACTGCTTGTCATGCATTACAAAGTTTGCAATAAAAATTGTGAGTAGGTAAATGAAAAATTGATACAGTACCTAATATATATAATAAAGTTTAGGTTCTTTTTTTCAAGATTATTTTTCTGTGAATGCAGCCTGATATTTCTCAGCTCATCAGACAAACAGGACATCTGCTCTTTGACATGTAAAGACAACTTCAGGGACTGAGCAATGCTTTGCTGACAATCCTTTCCTATAATATATCTTGGACATAATGTTTAAACAACACTAAAATACGGCATACTGTGTAGATCACCACTTGATTTACACAGCATTGTATATTACACAGGTGTTACATTTTAAAAGGCTAACAAAATATAAATAGATGTAACATATTTAGGATGTAAATAGAATTACTTTACATGAGCATTTTAATTTATATACTTTTTATGTGTCCTTTTAGACTGAGAATTTGCGACTTAGTATAAAATAGTGTTCATTTAACACTTACGAGTCCAATCCTGAATCTCCTAAAGTCACATTAAAGCTTCTGTTATCTTTAAAGAGATAGGATCAGTTTGAAATTTAGAACTTGCACAGCCAGTTACAGCTGATGAACAAATACGACAATTTATAATTTTGTTTGCTACTTCTTCCTCTTCCACATTTTTTTATGACTGAATTTATTTGATCTTTTTCTATCTATTTGATTACATCTAACCACTAGGGTCTCCAAAATGATTTAAAAAATTATCTTTAGCTACTTACAATTTGTTTCCACCAAAATTTTATAGAATATCTTTTTCCAAAAAAATCCCCCATCACACATCAAAAGGCAGTAAGTGTAAATAAGTATCTATGCCACTAGTATTCACTGCTGTTGCAAACTCCAAGAGTACCATAAAGTATATTGTAAATAAAGTATTTACAGTTTTCAGTGTAAGATATACATCTACAATTTTTATTGTTATAATAAGTAAGAAACTTTTTTATAGCTTCATTCCAGTTTTATGCTCATAAATGGAGGAAAAAATCAGATTAACTAATTAGGCCTGAATTTGCAGTGTGAAATAGCTGGACTTATATGCGTTCCTAACATAGGAGAGAAAAACAAAACATAACAAAACCACCTTGCTAAATGCACTCTGAAGATACCTAGTATGAGTATACATGATTAATTCAATTTGCCTGAATTTTTAATTTAGTATAATAAGTATATTGAGTATTATAATTTATTGTATAACTAATGTATACCATCGTCTAAATATAATAATGCTTATGACAAATACCATAAAAGCCTGGTAACAAATATCAACAACTTCACTTTGTTTCAGGATCTCCCCATAGCAGGTTTTAAAGTCGACGAGCAGTGGGTACCCAGCAAATGATGCCTTACGTTATTGGCCAAGTCAGGGAACAGAAACTCCCACGTACAAAGACAAGCAATGCTACACATATTGTAGCACAGTCTCCATTCTCTAGAGTATCTGACTTTGTTCAATGTTTGTCAGGCAGTATAAAAAAAAAATTAAAACAAACTCCCAAACCTGGAAATAATGTCAGGCTCATTTTTTAATTCCACAGCCATGGTCAGGCATACACACTAGAAAGCTCTGCTATAGGGTTTTAATTACTACTATAATTCTGTGCTCCTTTGGAATATGGTGGTGTCTTTGGGATTCTTAGACCAAGAGCAGACAAAGGAATCATAACAGAAATGTGCAGAGAGATAATACAGGAGGATTTAACTTGAAGTTGTCTAATTTTATGCACTAAGAAAACAGAAATTCTTCCTGAATTTTATTTAGCTTTAATAATTTTTATTCATTTGGTATTGATAGTTTTTGAAAGCGGGTGTTATTCTCTCTCACACTATACTTTTCTTACATTAAAATAGCCCTTTACAGAACATGATGGTCATGTTAAGTTCTATCTTTATACCTGTATGTCTTGTTTTAGCTGTACATCTAAGGCAATTATTGTGTAAAGTCATGATAATCTAAAAGGACCTTTTCTGTTTCAGGCATCTCAACTAGTTTTCTTTTATTTAGTCATTATGTCTCCCATTCCAAGATAATGGGAGCTCCTATAAAATTGGCAGCTCTAATGCCAATTTTATACAAAGCTTTCTTCTCTCTCTCACTTCTTTTATAACTGAATGTGGTTTTGATGAGAAAGCTATTTCCACTAATATTGCCTATGAGAAAGCTTGATGCACATAATAGAATTACTTAAATTACTATTGCAGGACTTAATAGTTTAAATTTTATACGGCTCAGGAACATTTTCATTTCAGTCTTTCAACTGGGTTTTTTTGTTTTTGTTCTTGGTTTTTTTTTTAAAGCAACAACAATAGCCTCCCTATGTAGATTGTACTACAGGACAGAATAAGCTCTATTTTTGCAGAATATGTAAATATATAGCTTGGACACTTGCCAGCAAATGAAGTATACTAGTGTTAAAGCTTATTCAAGTCATTTGATAGACACTTATGACTGCAGTGAGTTTTCAAACAGGATTTGAATTCTTACTTTAGTCTTCAGCTGAAAAACCATAAAAAAAAAAATTAAAAATTGGAGAATGAGAAGATGATCGGTGACAACCAACATAGCTTCACCAAGGGAAAATCATGCCTGACCAATCTGGTGGCCTTAGAAGGCCACCAGATAAATAACGGGGTTACAACATAAATGACAGAATTACATAAATGATGCGGTTACAACATTGGTGGATAAGGCTAAAGCAACTGATGTCATCTACCTGGATTTGTTCAAGGTGTTTGACACCGTCCCACATTGCATCCTTATCTCTAAATTGGAAACATGTGGGTTTGATGGATGGACCACTCAGTGGATAAGGAACTGGATGGACGGTTGCACTCAAAGAGTTGTGGTCAACAGCTCAAAGTCCGAGAGGAAACCAGTGACAAGTGGTGTCCCTCAAGGGTCGGTATTGGGGCTGGTACTATTCAACGTCTTTGGCAGTGACATGGACAGTGGGATTGA
>NW_010299215.1:0-1865 GCF_000700745.2 Antrostomus carolinensis | reverse complement strand
ATATAAATACATATATATATATATATATATAATCTACAGGTATTTATAGTCATTTTGTCAACATAGACACTCAGGTGCAAATAACCACAGAGTATATTTTGGAGTGGAGGTTAGAGTGGATACCCATAAGAATTTCAAAATATGAAAGCGTGATTGTATCTCTAGCATGAAATCATTGCTCCACAGTCAAAACCCAGAGATTTTCTTGGCTTGCTAAAGCAAAATGCTACAGAAGCTAATTCTTATATGTGTAATCCTGTTGTTTCCCATGTATTCATGCTCAAGAACACCAGAAGGCTGGGAAATTTACTATATTCTTTGTTACCATCCTAATGGCAAGCGATGCACTTTAAAAAATGTGTTTTATATCATCTTTAAATTCCAGTCACTATATTTTCTGTATTTTTGTCTGCTAGATCAAAGAGATTGGAGTTATAATATCTCCTTAAGTAGGTAATTTGTCATGTACAGACTGTATCATCATGATTCAGTTCTGTCGTAATCCATTTTAGAGCTCATTTATTCTCTTACTGTACAGTCTATTTCCAAATTGCAAATCAATCTTATGATTTTACTCTAAATTCTGAGTTTTTTCTTGGCATTGCTTTTAGTGGAAAAACTGGATAGAACTGGCTATCTCTAGTCTTGGGAGAAGAGTGTATAAGGACTCTAGGTACTTTAAGCATATGTCTTTTTTATAAGCATATGTCTTGAAGTATATGTCTTTTTGCAGGTGGGCACAGATTGCCTTCAATCCATGCTGCAATCCCAATAGATGCTGGCAAACTCTGAACTGTGCCCAGCTAGCTGTGAGTAGGGCTAAGGATCCCATAGAGCAGTGGTCTGCAAATGGGGGAATCTGCACCCAGGGGGTGTGCAAGACGATCTGTTGGGATGCAGGAAGAAAATAGTTAAACTTCCATTTATATTTGTTTTTATCTTAAAAAAACCAAGATTGAAATTAAGCTTTACTAGTATTTAATATGCAGATTGACACCAGTGCATTTAGTTAGTCCATATGTGAGATGGTCATGCAGGGTTCATGAATTGCCCCGAGGGAAGATTGGGTACTCCACAATGTGGAGGAGTTGACAGTGGCATCCTTGCTCATTTGTTCACTTTCAATGTGTTACAATGTATTACAGTTTACATGTGCTCAGTTAACTGGATTTATGGATTATATCATCTAGTTTTTACTAAACTACAAAATGGGTAAGTGGCTTAAGAAGATTTCTGCAAAGAAACTGCAGGTTGAAGATAATAGTGATAACATCAGCACAAACAAACAAGAAGAAAATGACAGAGCTGACACTTCTCCTACTGCTAGCACAAGCTCTTCATCAGCCATGTTATGGATAAAAACAACAACAGGCTAACCAGATCTGAAAAAAAGTCAGACAAAAAAAAAGCAAGGTTATCAGGAAGACTGTTTGAAATACAGATTTATAGCTACTGTTGATAATGATGAGCCTTGCCCTAAGTGTATACTGTGCCTTGAGACATTAGTTGTTGATAGTATATGAAACCATCACACTTAGAAAGACATTTAAAAATTAAGCATCCAGAACATGAAGACAAACCTTTTTCAATTTTTTCAGTGATGTTTAAAGTCATGTGATACTCAGTCCAGTACTTTACATAACTAAACATGATAAATGTTTACAGAGCATCTTCTGAGGTTTACTTAATAGCAAAAGACAAAAAGCTACGTACCATTGGGGAAACACCCGCTGGGGTAAAAATGGCTGAAATAATGCATGGAAAACAATATGGTGACAAACTGAAGTCCATTTCTTTGTCAGCAAATACTCTTAGAAGATGCACAGAAAAGTTGAATTAGAATCATAGAATAGATTGGGTTGGAA
>NW_010299214.1:0-4941 GCF_000700745.2 Antrostomus carolinensis | reverse complement strand
CTCTAGCCAGGGTCAACCCACCACACCTGCATAAACAGGAAGAGGAATGAAGGGCAAAATCAAAACTCCTACTAATTACAAGTCAAGTCACAGCCATTAGACCCAAATCTGTAACCCAGTATAAATGTTTTTTTACTGAGTTGTCTCAGTCAGGTGTAATCCTTTAGACTTACTGAATTCTCTGTCTTACTGGATGCTGGTGCTGAATTCACTTTCCTTCCTTGTAATCTTCATTTTATTTCTCTTCTTTCCATGCTTTCTGGCTAAGCTCACCTCCTTGACTCCACATCTATATGTGCACATCTTTCCCATCACCAGGCATCATAGACAATTACTTTCATGGGCAAACAATGTCCACTTTTAATCAATTTCCATTGAATTAATTTCTACAAGTGTTGTGTTATTACCAGAGAGGGAGATGAACAAAGGGAATGTAGACTGACAGAAAATCCCAGGACACCAGTGTCTTGCTCTGAGAGGCAAACATAATTAATTGTAGTGGTTTAATTTCTGCACCTTCTGCTTGCTCCTATGTCAAAGCCCAGGTGCCTTAACTGGCATGTTAATTAGTTCTGTGTTAGCAAACAGAGACACCACAATTGTTAAAGGCATAAAATTGCAAATGCAAAATGCTGCTGCCCTGGGCCAGCTGATAATTATCTACCATATTTGAGCAGATCTACCAATAATGCAAAGATCTGATGAAATAAATGTCATGGGGTGCAAAACTCACTTGTTCCTTTGGGTTCATGTCATAACTCGTTAGTCATGACCCGATGTTATCTCAGAACAACATGAGGGGGACTTCCTCATCACTGACCTGTCATTGATTTAACTTATGGCTGTTTCCTAAATCCATGTAGACTGAGTGAGAGTGAAGGGAGCATGATCAATGTGTGTATATAAAAAGATTTGCTTGTTTTTTATTTAGACTTCATGGTCTGTCCCAGTTGATGGATTCACCTAAGTTCCCATTGAATCCTCTTCAGTCTGTAGCAGATATGAAAAATGGAAAGGCATTTCTGTAATTCTTTTTATCATCACTGTAACCTCACAAGTTGGAGAAATATCACTTTTTTTTAGCAGCTGGGGAACTGGGGGCAGTAAACTTTTTGGATTTTTTTGGACACTGTTCCTACAAAGATTCTCTGGGAAGGCAATGAATTGAATCTATACTCTGGTTAACATCTGAAATGAAAATCCATTGATCCTCTCACACTAGAGGAGCCATTCACAACAGCAGCCTTTCCTAAGCACAGGCGAATGAAGCAAAAAAAAAATGTTTTGGATGATATTGACCAGCTAAATTTTTGCTTTAATTCAGGAAGACTGTACACTGAAAAAGACAAGAGCATCTGCTAGAATGTAAAAATACATTTTCCTAAAGTATGGGTTTAATTAGAAAATCTGAACTGGCATATATGGTACAAAAAGGGAATCTTAACCAATTCCCACGTTTATGTTTAGATTAAAATAAACTGAGAATCTTATTTACACTTTTTAATATCTCTGCTTTTCATGCAACTCACTGATCATTCTTCATATAAAAATATTGAAAAGAAGAAACTTCTTTGTATTTTCATACTGATGATGGAGTAAAAGCCATAGAAGTTTTAAGGCACCTTATACTGAGACCCTACAGGCTTTTTCACAGTGAACTCTCCCATCAGTATGGAAATGAAAACTTTGAATTCATTCTGTTTTCACAATGGGGAAAAAAAAGTCAGTCTCATGGTATTGAGGCTTTATGAAGTATGCAGAAATTTACTAGCTGAAAGCAAAACTGGAGTGATATTATATATGTTCCAAGGATAAAACATCCCCTCAGAAATGAGCAATTCAACCCTTTGAAAAAATCCAAGCAAGGGTAGGAGGTATCATATGGAAATTTAACGTTACAGTGAAAAAAAATACAGAAAATACTAGTGCCATCTATTGGCATGAAAATATAAAGGTGAAATTGAAGCTGGGCTCATCTGCGTACATCCAAACAGGGGTAGAGGTGGCTGTTTGTTATAATCACATCAAGTTAAGATATTTGTAAATATGCAATTTTATGTTTAGTCTTTCTAATGATGTTGTATTTTGGGTAAATATGTTGACTTTAAAATTAATCACGGTTGTAATCAAGCTGCAGCGAATTATGGGGATTTGAATGTAATGGGAATTAAGAGTCATTGCTGAGTGGATAAATGCTGGCATACTGTCTAATGCTCTTAAGCAGGTTTTCAATGTCATCACAAACTGTATCTGGGCTAGTAAGCAGGTTTAAATTCCCCATGAAATGAAAAGTAGAGGAATCTTTAGTTCTTAGATCTTTCCTGGCCAGCTGCTACTAGAAAATATTTTCATGCCTGTATCTGGACTGAGGCAAAGAAGGATTTCCATTCACAAAGTGTCAGTAAGAGGCAACCAGCCAAGATGGGCATGTGTCATTGAAATTCAAAGTTAGTATCTCATTTTAGTATCAGAGAGGCTAGATTAGCATAAAATTATCCACACATTTTCAAATTAAAATTATTGTCTCTCCTTGCATTCCCTCTTTTTCAACAGGGCAACTCAGGGTCATCATTTGACAACCCAAGGCCTTCCCAAGCCAGCACAAAGGACCTTATTTAGGGCATAGGACTGTTGAGCTATCTGCCTTTGGAACACCAACATGTGGACCTGTGCTTGTAAACCACCTCAGGAAGATAACAGGATGAGAGGCAATAAATTAATGACATATGTTACACTGAGATCAGGCTTGCTAAGAGCAGGAATACTTTCCCCACAGGTGGAAAGTGTGTCTCTGGAGAGCAGAAGAATGAGGACAAAGAGACATTCCTCAAGGTCACCTTCTTCATTATACTGCAAAAAGCAACACAGAGTAACACACAGCCAGACTGCCTGAAGAAACAATAACCTGAGAGATCTCTTTGAAGGAACACCAACACCTGTAACATATATCTGTGGTGGGATGTCCCTGCAACCACTGTTATTTCAGGAATTATCAAGTCTGCAAATAATTCCTTTCTGTAGAAAATTACAGCATAAAACAGCAAAATCCCTTGGTTTTGAAGAAGGAACTTCATATCAATTATTGTGTCCATTACTAATGAAAAGTTAATTAAGTACTACAATTTAAAGCTAGAAAGGATTTTGGGAAACAACATAGAGCACTGAAGTAATCCATGAGTTTTTATACAGAGCCACTACCTTCCAATGGAGACAGCATTTATTTAAGAGTGGGTTAGACTGAAAAATTCTGAGCAAAGCTAAACATTTTTTCCATACTTAGGTTTTTCCAATGAATAGCTGTCTTCGTGGTTAGAAATATGAAACTCATCTCTACACCACACATATCCAACTTCAATATCCATCTGTTTAACCCCTTTTTTTATTCTATGCCAGATACAAAGCTTCTAATCTTTGTTAGCTTGCACACACCTTTGGTTTGTTTTTTTTTTTGTTTGATTGTTTTTCGGTTTTGGTTTTGTTTTTTTTCCTAGTGGGCATTGAGCTCCCTAGTATACACTTAAAGTCATATAAAGTTTTTCTTCTGGGTCATGGGGCATAAACCCCTTAGGAATGATACCTTCTTAGTCAAAAGTACATTTTCTAAAAGTCTTCTGAAATGTTCACCCTAAAGGCATCCTTGCAGATGGTGATCAGATAATTTCTTGGCTTTTTGCTTGTTAAGGTAAGAAACTTCCAAATCTCCCACTGAGACAGACTTTGCAAACTTGCACATGGCCCCGGTGCTCAAAGGTTGGTGTTGTCTGTTATGTCAACATTTTGCTTCATTTTGAGACAGGACGCTTCAAAAAGCTCCTGCATCTCAGTGCCTGAGATGGAGGGAGATCAGCTTGCAATCCTTTGAAAATATCCTTGTAAAAATCACTCATTACAGTTTCACAGGCTGGCATACTCTATTGGGTTTGTGTGGCAAGGTTTCATAGCAGAAGAGCTACTGGGGTGACTTCTGTTAGAAGCTGTTAGAAGCTTCCCTCATGTGTGGTAGAGCCAATGCCAGACAGCTCCAAGAAGGACTCACCACTGGCCAAGGCTAAGCCCATCAACAACAGTGGTAGCACCTCTGGGATAACATATTTAAGAAGGGGAAGAAAAAAATGCTGGGTAACAGCAGGTAGGAGAGAAAAATGAAGAGAAGCAATTCTGCATACATACAGCCTGTGGTGAAGACCATGGTGAGGCAGGCTGTCCCCCCGCAGCCCATGGAGGTTAACGGTGGAGCAGAGATCCACCTGCCTGCAGCCCATGGAGGTCCATGGTGGAGCAGATGTCCACCTGCAGCCCATGAAGAACCCCATGACAGAGCAGGTGGGTGCCTGAAGCAGGCTGTGACCTCATGAGAAGACTGTGCTGGAGCAGGCTCCTGGCAGGATCTGTGGCCCTGTTGGGAGATGAGCCTACATTTGAGCAGGTCGGTGGTATTTCTTGTGACCCTGTGAGGCATATATGTTGGAGCAGTCTGTTCCTGAGGGACTGCGCCTCGTGGAAGGGACCAGTGCTGGAGCAGATTGTGGAGAACTGTAGCCCATAGGAAAGACTCACGTTGGAGAAGTTCTTGGAAATTCATGGACTGATAATACTGCAGTCCTTGGACCTGCACCAACCCCAGTATTAAGCCAGTGGCTTTCAGGATCTCCTCACTCACATCAGTTATGTATAGCAGAATAGAAATAAAGTGTTTCAGCCAGCACAGTAATGTGGTCATCCCATGGAGAGAAGCTCTGCCAGTCATTAGCTGTTTTGATGGGTTCTCTGTTTGTGTGTGTATGCATGTTGGCTTTGTGGTTTTGGGGGGGTTTGGTTTTGTTTTTTCTTAATATTCTTTGGTGTTATTTCACATCTGATGGCTGCTGTGAGTGCTCAGTCCCAAAGAGAGCACACCATGACCTTGCAATACTTCCTCCTGCATACTATGCTCATACAGAT
>NW_010299213.1:9028-18708 GCF_000700745.2 Antrostomus carolinensis | reverse complement strand
CGGGGCCGCCGGAGTCCCCGGCCCCGGCGCGCCCGCCCCGCTGCGGGGTGCAAGCCCCGCAAACCTGCGGGGGTAAAGATTCCCGGTGCTGGAAAGCGGGTCGGGAGGCGCAAATACGCGCAGCTGCCGGTGTAGCTGGGTTTGTTGTTACCACCGAGTCCCTTTCTGAATTAAAAGAGAGTCGTAAAATCATAAAGTGCTTATCGCTGGCTGCTACTAGCGACATCTTTTTACAAAAGTTCCATCTGTATGATGTATGACATGCACATTCGTCCTTCAGCATGGGGGAGACGGGAACTTCTTACATTTATAGGGCTTTTCCCTACTGAACAAGGTAAAAAAAAAAGTTTCGACTTGGTGATCAGAAATATTTCAGCAACAGATTTCCCCTGTGCCTCCCAGATGTGGTGACATTCCCGAGAGATCAATTTGTTTAAAGTGTACTTTGAAATCTGTGACTTCTGGTTATCAGGATAGCTACACCTGCAGTTGAGAATCAGTGGAGTGTTGCATACGCTAAAAAGAATGAGTGAATCTGGGTAGAACCCATAAAGTATGCTGGTATCGCTTTGTAAGGCTGAAATCAGTGGCTCAGGAGTTCTGGTAGATTCATGTTAAACAGAAGATTCTTCTCCAGCCTTTCTGTTACGATTGCACTACGCTCCTATAAATACCTCAGTGACCATCACTAAATTTTTCTCATCAAGTTCCAGCAGCAACTGTATGCTTGTTTGGTCTCTGAGACATTTTGATGTGTTAAGGTATAAAACATTAATTGCAACAAGTAGTCTTAATCTGTAAGAGAGATATATCTGCCATTGTGGCATTGGATCATCTTTTTGTGTATTGCTATCCAGCTTTGGAAATGACTTAGGAGTCTCATCACCATCAGCCATCAGTTTGCTTTGGTTTAATATACTCTTGTCTGTTTGGTGTTTCTCGAACTGGCAAGACAGGAGCAGACAAGCTGTGTAATGGGAGCAGTTCGCAGTGCAGTGCATCACTAACAGTCGTCCGGTTTCAGTTAAGACTTTTCTTTCCCATTGTTTTTTTCCCTTTCCACTGGGAATCTGGTCTTGTAGTGCTGATATTAATAGATATCTCAGGTGACCTGTCTAGTTTTAGTACAAAAAAAAATGAAGCTATTTAATTTCATAATAATACGACCGTATAATTAGAGCATGTGTTACCCAAAATATTTGAAGTATTCTGAAGTAGCTCAGTGCAGTATTTTTAGATAACCTTAGTGTTTGTATTTTCCCAGCTTGACTGTTTTCTCCTGTATTGAGCTGCTATAAAAGACAATTACAGTTTTACAGCTTTGATGAATTGTTGAATTTGTTTTCAAAATAAGCACATTCTTTGAATTAAAAGATGAGAAAAACTTTGCTAGATCTTACAGTCCTCTTTCCTTCCTGCTGTCAGAGAAATTTTATTTAAGAATGCAGAAATTTCATCCAGCCTGGTTTTGATGTCCTGAACAACAGCTTCCATGGTTTCCTTAGGAGATAATTATAGCAACCCTTATTACTGAAAAGCTATGTTCTTTTAAAATTCTGGTATGTGCTACATATTACTTAAAATTTCCCTTTCTATCTTGGCATCATAACCAGTGCTTCACTCCCATCTTGCAGTTTGGCATAAATTAATGTGATTAAGTAAAAAACATCATGTTGTCACAGTCCTGGTATAAGAAAAGAATCAGATCCCCATCTTTTAATTTTTCACTCTGTGAAATCACCATTCAGGTGCAGCTATTTTGTGCATTCTTTTGTTATTGAGAATCTGTTCTGTGATACTGGGCATATGCCTTCTTGCAACAAGTCAAGTTACCCTATGTCTAACGCTTTGGTTCTGATTATTTTTGCATATCTGCTAATGTAAATCAGGACTAACTTTAATTAGAAGTAAAAAAAAATTACTTTGCTTATAAAATTAGTGTCAAATGAGACTCATTTCCATTATTTGTAAAATTAAAAGGCAAATCTGAAGGGTGCATTGATGTACATCTTGTCTGAACAAAAAGCTTTAATACTTTTATTATAGATGTAGATTTATCTTCATTCCATAGTACTGTAGATATGGGTCTCTGTTAAGTATGTAAACATATATTTATGTATATACGAGTGTGTGTGAATGTAAATAACTATATATATTGCCTGCGGTGGCTTAATGTTTTCCTCTCCAACATGAATACAGCAGCAGTTTGTCCCCATCCCAGTGCTGAACGCTTTCAAAGTTGAAGGATGCTACAGGTTCTGGATGTTTATATTGAGCCTTAATTTTGTACTTTCCTTTGGCAATGGCTAGGATTAAAATACTGAGTGAAATATATTTTTGGTGTTTTCACTGAGGAAGAATCGTGTGTGTGTGTTTAATACTACTGTGACATGCAGAGAGATCTCTGGGGTGATGTTGTTTCGATGTGGCAGTAGCAGGGGCTACAGAGAGCTGCCTTGGGGAGGTGGAGAGCCTTGAACTGAGCAGGAAGGAGCATCCAAGGGGTGAAGGATCTGAGCAAGAGCTCTCTCCATGGGGCAGAGCAGCAAGAAGGCTGTGCAAGCAGGCTAGGTCTCATGAGTGGTAGCACAAAAATGTGTATGAAAATATTAGTATCTTCTGTGCGATGTGTTCATGGGTTAGAACAACTGACTAACTGTCAATGGAAAGAGATTCTGTAGAGTAAAATGTGGTAATAAAGTATTTGAAATATTTTATATTAAAATATAGTGAAAGGAAGTTATTGCATTTTGTATCGCTTGTAATCTTGGTCTCAAGTTTAGCTGAGTGTGACTTTGCACAAATACTACTTTTTTGTATACCTGTTGGAAAAAATAAAAAAGTGAACCTTGCTGTGTTGCAGCATTTAATCCAGCCCCTCTGCTTGCTCCCACAGAACAGCTTCTAGCATTTTCAGGCACACATGATTTTCCAACTTTTCTCTTAAATACATTTTTAGAGATTTTTTCCTGCAGTTGTTATACTAGAGGATAGGGGCCTGATCATCAGCCAGCACAGGGTCATTTTATGTTCCTGTGGGTTTGTAAACGTTTCCTGACACACCTGGACAGCTGAAAGATGGATGCTGTTCATCTGGAACCTACTTACCCCAAACCCTCTCTTTTTTAGCAGCCAGAACCAAGAGGATGATAGGGCTCACATCCCACCAAAGCAGCTGCTTATTTTGGGGGAACAGTGAGTGGTGATGAGGAAGATGAGCAGACCTCCACACGTACCCTATCGTTGGCATCCACGAGTAGGCTGTACCAGGGAAGGGCAGGGAAGCAGGGTGCACTGGGCAGGGAGGCAGAGCAGCGGCCCTGCAAGAAGGGAGGCAGGTTTTTGTCACAGCTGCACTCAACAAACTCACCATGCATGTGCTGAACTTCACACCCAGGTACTGCCCTGTTGGCCCCCAAAATACCATGTTGCTGAGTAAGCAGGAGCACGGGCAGCAGGAGGGTTGAGGCTCTCCCAGCAATTGGGCACAGCTAGGCGCTGCAGCCCAAAACGTCGGGGAACTGTGCCCAGCCAGGGCTGTGCTCAGCACCTGAGTGTGAGGGTGGTGTTTTGTGGGACCAAACTTAGCTGCTCAGTGCAATAAACTCCAGGCATTGCACACACTCGGCTCTTGTGACTCCTTTAGCTCACGAGATCGTGGCCAACAGGACTCCACGCTTTTTGCCCCATGTCTGGCTCTCCCTCTCGCAGCCTTTCATCCCTGTGCTGTTCCCACAAAGCTGAACCTGTAATTGTGCAGGCAGCTCTTGTCCACTCTAACATGTTCTTAAATCATGTTCCTGACTGTACACAGATGTCCCTTCTGTCCTACATCTGAACCACCACCAATAGGGCTTTGGTTACATACTCTATCGGAGAAATTTGGAGCTAGGTCTGGCAGCTGTCAAAGCAAATAGGTGCCCTTCTCACTGGGCGGGGTTCAGGTTTTGGAGGTAAATAATAAAATGTTTGGAACCTAGTAGGGATATTCATTTATGACCTTATTTTTAAGAAATCAACTGCAATAATTACATGTAAATCACAAGCAAATTTAATAAGATATTTTGCTTTTGAATCCAGCTTTGTGGAGTTCCACTTTAAAGGACGAATTTTATACCCGCAATGATGTAAATTTTGATTAATTATAACTAGAGATGATAATACTATATGCTATTCATTATCAACATATTTTATGCTGTAAGAGCTCTCCTCTATGGGAATGATATCCTAGCACGAGTTTTGTGATCCTATCCTAGGATCCAGTTTTGTTCTTTGGAAATGCCATTTAGTATCTCACTGAATTCCAGTTCCTTGCAGCAATTTTCACATTTGCTCCATTTCTATCTTGACTTCTATCCAATAGAAGGCTGAAAATAGAATCAAAATCAGAAAAAAAAAAAATCTGTCACTGATTTGAAAAGTCAAATACTGTGCTCCCATGTAAGGGGCAGAGACTACCCTAAAGGAGCCGAGAGTGGCTGGGCATGCGTTCCGAGGAGACTGTGTACCCCCAAGCGCTGTACCGGTCTTTCTGGAAAGAGAGTTACAGCATGACACAGCATTAAACTAACTTACATTTCATTTTGATTTTATTTTCTGAATGGCCTATGTAATGCATCTCTTGAACTATAAACATTATTAAGTGAAAATCACTTCTGATTCACTTTTCTATTCATTCAGAAATATTCTTGCTATTCTTTAAAGACCCAGTTGAAGTCACATTAAAGAACATTTTTTTCCTATTTAAGTTAGGAAGCTGCTACTGGCTGCTGCCAAAGAGTTTGAATTTAAGAATTGTCTTTTTGAATACAGCCTTTTTCCTGACAGTAGGAAAAAAGTGAACCTAAAGACAGTTGTTTTGTCCATTACTTATGTTATAGAACTGCAGTAACTTCAAATTGCTTAATTGCAAGTGACTCCTCCAGTGAGCGGAGGTGGAGTTTTGGCAGAGAAGTTGCAATAGCAACTCAAACCAAACCTGTCTCCATCATAATCCTCTACCACTTACTCTCAAGGAGTAGGTACTCTTTTTAGTAGCAGTAACAAGTTGTTGCCACTAGCAGGAGAGTAACAAATTGATTTTTACATGAGATTTTGAAAAAAATTTGCACAAGTATTCTGAGCTCCTTATGACTCACATTAGCCCATCAGGTATATCTAAGCTCTACTGCTGTAGGAGCAACTTCTGTCTTGTCTTTCTGAATGAGGTAAGGTACTGTCACATAGTAGCCATATCAACACTATGATGATCTTATTCACTTAATAGCCCAGACTGGATGAGCTTTACATGAGTAACATCCTTCTCAGGAATGAGGGTGTGAAGGAAAAAGAAGCATGAAAATGGTGAAGAAAGGTACATCCCATGAGAAACTCCTAATTTCTAATTCTATCAGGCAAACAGGATTAAATTTTTAAAGTATAATAAAATCAGATTTTTGCCTAGTGTCTTTCAACTTAGTGGAGAAAAAAGCCATTTGTACACAAGGTCAGATGAGCTGTCTGTGTCCAGTCAATCTGCTATTTCATAGTGTGGAACAGATCTGTGGTGTCTTAAACAGGAACATTCTGGAAAACATTATCAGTATGAGCATCATGGTGGGTTTTGTTTGTTTATCTTGTTCAGTAGTTTAGCATCCCATGCAAGGGAACTTCAACCTCAGCAAATAAAGTATTTTAAAAAACCCTTCAGTTTAGCTACACCCAGGGGCCTGCAGCGTTATACTGACCTTGGTGAAATTTTATTTAGGGTGAGTTTGAATATTTGACATCTAGTGCTTAGACTTATCATAGTAATAGTTGGTTGCTTAAAGTTTGTGTAGTTCCAGGCTGAAATTTTTACTTCCCTGTAGCGCTTGGAAAAAAATGTGTCTTGGAAACGTTCATACGTTGCAGGCACCTTCGCTGCCTGGAAGCAGAGAGCGTGTCCCTGTTGGGGAACAGACCTGGCCACAGGCGGATCTGAACCGCTGACCAACAGACCAGAGTGTGGCAGCACCAGTGTTAATCCCACAAAATTGATCTCCATTGTTTTGCACTTCTCTGCCTCTCCCCTGGCCAAAGTGAACATCAATATATACCCCTAAGTAGCAGTGTGCAGTCATGACTACATCAACATGAGGGTAAATGTCCTTATTTCCAACTGCTTGAGCAGAGAGTTACCACTTCACAGTGATCCAATGTACTCCTCATGAAACTTACAATATTAACGCAGAGAAAAGTCCTCTCTTTTCTTCTACCTCTTGTGCTAATGTAAAAGGCTGTTGTAAAATGCTTTCAGTGAAATAAATTGTTCCATCTCATATCCAGATTCTTCAGGTATGTGTCTGCTTGCGAACTCTCAAGTAAGTTTCAAAATGAAGACAAAAAAATCTGTAGTTTATCTATATGTCTCAAAGGGATTAACATCTTTCCAGCTCTGTATGTGAAATTAGGTCCAGTTATACTGAGGAAATTTTTTTCTATCCTATTAGGGTTAGGGTTAGGGTTAGGGGTTAGGGTTAGGGTTAGGGTTAGTGTTAGGTCCAGTTATACTGAGGAAATTTTTTTCTATCCCAGCAGAAGAAGTTCCTTGAGAAGGACTGTCATGTAAAGCCTTTCATTTCCTATCTGTCTGCTGGAGTAGCACCGATGATTTTCTGTAGTAGATGTGAGTTGCATTAAAAGATGAACAGGTAGCATTAGTGATAGATCATCTATTAAATTCTCACCTACTGAATGCGTTCTTTCTGCAGCACAAAACAGATCTTCTACCCATTCCAGACGTGGCTGAAATTCAGAGATGAACAAAGTGATCCCAGCCTGTATTATAATGGATAGCACCCTGAAATATTTATCCTTCACTGTCAAGGAGTTAGACTAGATACTCTAATAGGCAATTTCCATCCGTAATGTCTGTGATTCTTCTAGTTGAAAGGCAGCTGGAGACTGAGGAGTTGTAATTTCTAATTACTTATCTCTGTTTTATTTCTTCAGAGTGTTTGCATTGTTGTTGCCATGACATAGTATGGGGTAAAATTCTTGGTCTCAATGTTATTTATTAAATTAAGGCATTTTCTCTGACGTGCACAAGTATTTATCTATGAAGAGCACCCCAGTTTGCATTAACTGAGGAGCAGAATGGTCTCAGGTTTAGGTATCAGGTGGTGCTGAGCTCTGGTCCTGTTTGGATCATTGTGGGCTGCTGTAGGGCAGCTTGTTTTTTGCCTCCAGCTGTCAGTCATCCTGCTCTGAATCCCCAGTCCCCTCCTGGGGATTCTGCATCTTCCTCTCTTGATACCAAATCTGGTGCTAGTCATGGACGTCGGCAAGCAGTTTTGGTTTTTTTTTTTTTTTTTTTATCTAAACCACAAACTTCTGGAATCAGGAAGTTGGTTTTAATGAAGAAAAAACCCCAATTTTTAGCTCATACAGTTACAGAGAAAGAAAATGAGTGCACTCTAAAGGTTCAGAAGCTAAAGAATGATGTTTTTTCCTGATTATATTATAATTTTTTGTTTTGTTTTGTTTTACTTTTCAAATGGTTGCTTATGTTGGGGCTCTGCTTCTCCATTTCTGATTTGTGTCTGTGCCCTTTCATTCCATTCTTCAGCGATTGGGAGGGGACAAGGAGGGCTCCTGGCTGTGCAGGGCCTGCAAGGACCTGCTAGGGAACCATTCTCCTTTCTGTATCACCAGTAAATTGTCAAATGCCAAAGGAGCCTTCCTTTTCTTTGACAGTTCTGCTTTTCCTTTGTTGCAACAATTTTAATGCTTATCTCCCCACTCCTGGCATTTGGGAACATTGATAAATGCTTGTCTTCAACTTGAGCCTTGATTCTTTGTCTATGTTCTCTTTAACATCAATATTTTGGTGACCAGAAGGACAGGGAAGGAACAGTTTTCCACGGTTCTAGTGAGGGTAAATATTATTAAAAAACCAACCAGAGATTGGGTGTGAAAATGAATATTTTGACATTTATTTCCTTCTGAATAGGCTAAGTGTACACCAAATCATGTGCTTGGAGTTCTGTAATCACCTATGCATGGAAACTTGACCAAAATAATTTTTGAAATGTGAAAAAATAAATGTTTTTCATTAATGAACAATGACTAATGTTGAAGCCGGCAATTCAAGTCTTCCATATCTGCTGAGTTAATGATTGAACACTACAAATTTGAAGCATATAAAACTTCCAACATCAAAATGCTGGTTTGGCTGAGGTCTGTGTTAGCTTGCCTCTCCCATATGCAGAAGTATGCATTCCTCTAGGGGGGACTTTGCAGCTCCCCACGGCACAAGAGTCTGGAGAAGCCCTCTGACCTAATGGACTTCCTCAAGAAATTCTGATAGAAGCAATGTGGTTTCTAACTGAGTCTATTATGCTCTTCAGTGCTTCAACTTCCATGTTTAAAATTTTAAACACTCAAGTTTTTGAGAGCATGACTGCTGAAGCACTTCTGAGGCTCAGCTAGGAGCTACTTAGCTTTTAGCAGGGAAAAATCTTTGAAGCCTTGTTGGGGTTAAAGCGAAACTGTCTGTATACCTGACTGCTCTCTTGGCTCGGATCAACCTGTTCCATACAGTCCCTATCTTCTCTAATTCTGTCTGGTTATTTTAACATGCAAAAGGATGGAGAATTTGAAACTGCATTTATGTAAATTTAGACTCAGTCATCTGGGATATGTGCGCCGTTCTGTCACCTCAGGGTGGGGTTTGTCTGTCCTTAAACATTTAAAAGGTGTCCAAGTCTAAAGCAATCATCCAACATCTCTTCTAAACAAAAGAAAGAAATGGGCATTTCTAAAGACTGAGTCCTAGGCTTGTATTAGATGCCAACCATAAGATGAAATGAATCACTTTGGGTGCCTACAGTTGGGCAGATGAGCCCTGCCATTTATTTCTGAAGGTGTTGCTATCAAATGAAAGACATTTCAGAGGCAATAGAAGATGGCTAGGGAATAGGGTGAAGTTTCTGTCCTCTGAGAAGAGATTGGAAAGCTTACATTTGATTGCTTTAGGAAAGACATTTATAACAAGGGATTCAATTAAAGTGGAAGTCCTTTTCCCTGTCTCCAAACCTGGAGGCAATGAAGTTAAAAGAAGGTATAATTAAACTAAAAAAAGTATACGATGTGTTTAAACTGGAATTCTCTTTCAAAGCACGTTGTCTGAGTTAAAAAAAAAAAATCAAGATAATTTAGATAAATATCTTCATAAAGGTTTTCTACAGTTAGTCTTAAAAGCATCTTTGAGGAGCTATTAGTCTTATAGCTTCAGGGCTTGAGGCAGTTTTACACTACTGGAGAGCTGGGTGAGATCTAGCGAGAAGGGCAGATTGCTCTACGAGTGCATCTTGCAAACAGCAGTGACTGACAGAGTTATGGTGGCTGTCATGGGCAGGGTGCCATGTTCAGCATCGCTGCTGGCTGCTGTGCAGTGGTGGTGGGCTTTGGTTGCAGTGCTGAGTTACCAGGTGGAAGAGTTGCAGGAGACAGTGAGCAGGCTGTATGGTTAAGGAAGGATGGACAGGTCTTTCCAGAGGCTCTGCAGAGCCAAGAACTTGAGCCCCATGTTGCAAGAAAGGAGGGAAAAATAGAGATAACCCTTGAGGGTCAAGGATGGAAACTCTGAGGTGGAGGAGGATGGAGGTTTATTACTTCTGACAACATAACTAAGGCCCCTTTTCCACCTGTGGTTCAGC
>NW_010299213.1:0-9011 GCF_000700745.2 Antrostomus carolinensis | reverse complement strand
TTCAGCAGTTACCGAGCAGGTACAGTGCCCTGGGAAGAGTTGGGAGAGGTGACCTGCCTTGGGATGAAGCCTTTTCTCAGCACGAAAAAGGGCAACAAGATGCTGATTTGGAACAGCCAGGCAAAATTTTACCCCTTTATTCCCTTTAACACCCTTTACACACTTTTGTGCCCTTTACTGAGGATGAATTTTGCCTGACCAACCTGATTGACTTCTGTAATGGGATGACTGGCTCAATGGATGTAGGGATGCTGTCTACCTTGGCTTTAGGAAAGTCTTTGGCATGGTCTCCCATAGTGTCATTAGAGCCAAACTGGTGAGATAGGGACTGCTTAAGTGGACGATAAGGTGGGTGGAATATTGTCTGAATCTTGGGGCTCGGAAGGTGGCCATCAGCATCGCAAAGTTGAATTAGCAACTAGTTATCTCTGACTATCCCTCAGGGATTGATACTGGGACCAACAGAGGACTACCAGGATGGTCAAGAGATGGAGCATGTGACATCTGAGGAGGGATGGGGGGAGCTGAGTCTGTTAATCTTTTAAGAAGACACAGATTTAGGAGTATCTTGTTGAAGTCTATAGCTACCTGATCACGGTGTGTGGAGAAGATGGAGCCAGCCTCACAGCAGAAGGGTAAGAGGCAAGAAAACTAGAAGACGGGAAGTTTCAAATCAGTATTTTAAAAAAAAAAAAAAAAAATTTCCCAAGGGTATTCAAACACTGGCACAGGTTTCCCATAGAGATTGTGGGATCGCCATCCTTGGAGACTCAGAAATCACCTGGAGAAAGACCTGAGCAACCAGTTGTAACTCAAAGTACAACACAATTCTGTGATTTGGATTTTTTGCAATTTATTCTGACACATTAGGGTTAGCCATGGCCTGATGTCTGGATTCAGAATTGATTTGTGGAAGTCCTGTGGCCTCTGCCATGCAAGAGATGAGTGTAACTATCTTTAGTAGTCCCTTCTACCTTGTATTTCATCATTACAGATGGAGCTTGGGGATGATCTGGTATGGCAATTCTTGGATTAATTTACAGTTAACAATAGCAATACTGGAATGTCTTAATTTGAGTTGCCCTGAGAAACATGAACTGATGTGACTATTCCTTTTGTAATGCATACCAAATATTAGTAAATCATTATAACTGAAATGAATTATTAAAATTTACTGGTTTAGGTAATAGTCACTATTTTACATTTATATTAAATATTTCATTTTAAGCAATCATGAAGCTTTAAAACCTCTCCAGTAAATAAATGAGCACCAGTGGGTACTTGCATGGCACAGACTTACATTATGGTGGAGGAGGTGTATTGTTATAGGCTGTCTTTTATCTCCCTGAATGGCAGAGCTGTGCTTCTTGGAGAGGTGATGTGTGTCATGCTACTAGAAGGTTTAACTATTTTGTCTCCATCCAGTCTTGCCACTGGGTGCAGAAAAGAGGTGGAAATATTTTCCTGCCTTCTTGCTCTGTCATGGGCAATGCATAGTTAGTAGTGGAAGAAGTAGTACACCAAGCTAGCCTTGTAGGTGGCTGTAAGCAGGTGTCATATCTCTTCTCTCTCTTTTGTTTAGTCGTGGCCATAGTTACCGAATTATATCTATAGCAAAATGGCATTGATCAGTGATGAAATACAGCAAACTGAGGTAGTGAGCACAGTGGCTTTTTAACCATGTGCATTGACATGCCATAATAATTCTTGTCAGAAATTAAGAAAGACTTTGTGACTCCTCAGGTGGGTTTTCATACTGGCTATGAGCACATTACATAGAGCTCTGTTTATGACCAGTGTTTTAATTGTAAATCCTATTTTTTGTCTGTACTTCATTTCTGAGATTTGATAAGAGATGCCAATGAAAAGGGGTATGAGTTCAGGGGATTATATAAAATTGTCTTGACAACAGCTAGGCATCTGATTTAGCTTTCAGAAGAGAGAGTTAACAGTACATGGGCTATTTATTTTTTTGGTTCATCACTGCAGGAGAAGGAAGGTCTATTGATGAAATAAGCCAGGACATGGAGGTTGCTTGTACAGTCAAATCTTGAGGTACTTGGAAGGGTTTTACCCTGGATAAGGAGTGCAACATCTGTATGTCAGGCATGAGAAAGGCAAAGACAGTCCGTGGAGGATTCCTTGGATGTCATAAGCTGCAAAACTTACTGAAAAGACAAAAAGCTATTTTCCTTCCTCTCTGCTGTGGTACCAGGTGTTGCTGCCTTCCATATGCTTGCTGTAAAAGCACTTTGGGACAACCAGAAGGGAGATTTTATTTAGCAATCAGATATTTCTACCATTCCCCATTTCATGTCAGAGGAGTTGCTGTTGGAGTACTAATGTTCTTTGTGTAGGGAGTCAGGCTGAGGGCAATTCTCTATGGAGGTGGGAGATGGCAGCTGTCTGGACCTCTTTGCTTAAAGCCATTTTGCTTTGCCTCATAACTAGAGAGGGAAAATACATCTTTTCTATATGTGAAGAATGGATTTTTCTGCCTGTTGAGCACAGGAAAGCTTCTGAAATCTCTGTGAGAACATGCCATGGCCCATGTTTGTGGCCCATCAGGCCTAAGGATTTCAACACCACTGAGAAGGGGATAGTTTTTTGATACATGATGTTTTCATTCATATGGTGCTTCCATTGTAATGTGTAACTTTTAATGCCTTTGAGCACAGGAAATTTAGCTTCCACAGAGAAGTTAAAAAAACCAAACAAGCAAGCAAACAAAGCCCAACCAACCCCACCCTCTTTCAAGGTTTACATCTATTGAACTTATATTTGTTCATAGAATCATAGAATGTATTCGGTTGGAAGGGGCCTTTAAAGGTCATTTAGTCCAACCCCCTGCAGTGAGCAGGGACATCTTCAACTAGAGCAGGTTGTTCAGGGCCTCATCCAACCTGATCTTGAATGTTTCCAGGGATGGGGCATCTACTACCTCTCTGGGCAGCCTGTCTCAGTGGTTAACCACCCTTGTTGTAAAAAATTTCTTCCTTCTATCTAGTCTAAATCTACCCTCTTTTCGTTCAAAACCATTACCCTTTGTTCTGTCACTACAGGCCCTGATAAAAAGTTTTTCCCTGTCTTTCTTATAAGCCCCCTTAAGCACTTGTTAAGTGCATGAGTTTCTACACATTGGAATTCAAAAGGGTAGATATATTCTTAGAGTTTGGTATGAAAAAATAAATTTTTACGATTGTACAAACCTAGTGCAGCCTGGTATACACTTTTTCATTCCTGCCATCATCAAAACAGATACCTCCTTCTACAGACTCATGAGTGAGTGTGGGTAGAAAGCTCAGCTCCTGAACTGCGGAATCTGTACAGCAGTAAGCGAAATCTGAGACTTTCAAAGGTGATGGCAGTTTTGGTTTTAAATTCCTCTAATTAAGGAGCATTTCAACTATTACTTTCCAAAACAATTAAATGCCTTTTCAAAAAGGTAGGGAAATACCAAATATCTCTAAAATTTGAGTGTCTGCGGCTGCAAATCTGATAAAAATATCCCTGGGTGGCTCGGATACAGTAGGAGGGCTTATAGATCCCAGGTGTGTACCTTTGCCTGACCTTTGGCACCAGGACAAAATGGACAGGTGAAAAACCTCAGATTTGGTACAAACTAGTCATTTTGGAAGAATGATATTTTGCCATAACTGACTTGGAAAATTCAAAAGAAAATGGTATGGTTTTCACATTTGCTTTATTTACCCAAAGATCTCTCATGAATTAATTCAAAATAATAAGAATAAACTCGACAGCAGCAGTAGTAAGGAAAATAAACATATATATGTACATATGTATTTTGGTGAACACTGTAGTAGTAGTAATAATGCAAATAAACTCATATATGCACATACGTGGTTTGGGGAACACCTATCAAAATGAAATAGCATAGAAATGCTTGAAGGATGTAAAGATTTTCTTTTGATGAAGTTGAGTTTCCTGATAATTAAAAGATGACTGGAGCATCATAGCTTGTCAGGAAAGTAAGTAAAAGTAAATTGCATCTTTATAATATTCTTTAGTACAAAATGCTCTAGGGTGCATACAAAGTTTGAAAACTCAGTGCCTTTTCCTGGTGATCTTTCATCACAAAATAATAGCATTTTCTTGCAGACTATTTTAAATTAATTATTTTAAATTTATGTGATAATTGGTGGGGGATTGATAGTTTTTGAGAGCTAATAGTGAAGTGGCTCCTTTGTTATGCACAAGTAGTCTTGTAAGAAGTATTAATTATATCACATTGTAAGATTCATTTCTATTTAAGTGGTGAAGTAATGTACAATGAATACTATTTCATATCCATCCTTGTGATGAGCATCTGGCAGGTAGAAGATGAGAAGGATTAAAACAACAGGAAAAAAGTGTGTTAAAAGATCTGTTAGTTAAACTGTACTATACTTACCTAATCTTGCAATTTTTTTTTTTTTGTTATTCTTCTGTAGCCTCAGACCATTCAGCAAACTCTTCAAAGGACATTGCAGTATTTTGAGCATCAAGTTATTGGGTAAGTGTTAATGTGGGGTAGTGAAAGGTACATGGTAATGTTTTGCTCTTTGCTTCCCAAGTCACATCCTTGTGTGACAAGGTTTTTAATTTTTCTCTCAAATTCTTAGAGGTGCTCTGGAGTAACTAACTATACATACTATGGACGTTAACAATAAACTGCTGTCCAGTCCTGCTTCCATGCAATCCCATCAGAGCACTGCTCCATTAACAGTCATGTTCCCTATATAAGGAGAATACGGAATCTTTTTGTAAAAGCATAAGATCTGTTCCACTTTGCTTTTCACAGAGCTGGCTGAGAATGCTGGAAAAGTTAATCATGCTATGACCTGAGGCCCAAATCTTGCAAAATCCTGTATCAGTGCTTATTACATACATACATTGTTACACACTTCCAGGGTTTTGCAGAAGCAGAACTGAAAGCCACCATTGAGAAAATTACTAGATGACTGAGGAATAAAAAGAAAGTAATAACAACTATAATAATGAAAACCTAAGACATTCTACTGTGGATTAAAATAATCTCCTTTCAACATTTTCCTTACCTGCGCAAGTATTTTCATTACCTGTGCAAGTGTTTTACTGTCACAGATAATTTACTTTTCTTCAGAGAGTCAGAATACAATGGCTGCATGCCTATAGCCATTAAATGGCTGTGCCATATGACAGATGAAGAATGCTGAATTTAATTACACAGATGTATGGGGTTTTTTTTCAAGCCACACTGAGGGTCTTTTTAGAATTTATGACATGGCTTAAAATCTCAGTGCACTGGAGGGAATTCTTGTTTCCTGTTTCTCAATGTTTGGTTAAAATTCACAGGGAGCACTAGCTTGGTGGGTGACATCTGCAGTATTAGCTGTCTGACTGGCACTTGAGGGCAGCGAGGGAGCCAGTCTCAGCAGGTAGTTGTGACATCCACTGTGGGACAGGCAGGGGGAGAAGCCTTCTGGCTGCTAATTTTTTCAGTTGCTCAAAAAATTGCTTGAAGTCTCACATTAGGAGACTTTAGAGGATGTTACAGTGCCTTGAGGAAAGCATGTATTGCAATAACAATGTGGCTTTTTATTTATGGCCACATGTGGCTTAGATATACGTTTGTTAATTGACAAAGTTAAAAACCAGGACACTGAAAACCTGTGATTCCTGTGACTTATGATACACTGACTCGTTTTTTTGAACATCAGTATGTTCCAGTGCTTGACAACCCTTTCAATAAAGAAATTTTTCCTCATATACAACCTAAACCTCCCTGACAGAACTTGAGGCTATTTCCTTTTGCCCTGTCACTTCTTACTTGGGAGAAGAGACCAACACCCACCTCGCTACACCCTCCCTTCAGGTATTTTGTAGAGACCGATAAGGTCTCCCCTCAGCCTCATTTTCTCCAGACTAAACAACCCCAGTTCCCTCAGCCGCTCCTCAAGACTTGTTCTCCAGCCCCTTCACCAGCCTTGTTGCCCTTCTCTGGACACGTTCCAGAGCCTCCATGTCCTTCTTGTAGTGAGGGGCCCAAAACTGAACACAGCACTCGGGGTGCAGCCTCACCAGTGCCAAGTACAGGGGCACAGTCACTTCCCTACTCCTGCTGGCCACACGGGTTCTGGTACAGGCCAGGATGCTATTGGCCTTCTTGGCCACCCGTGCACACTGCTGGCTCATATTCCTCTAGATATCAGTGAGCACCCCAAGGTCCTCTTCCGCCAGGCAGCTCTCCAGGCACTCTTCCCCAAGTCTGTAGCGTTGCATGGGGTTGTTGTGACCTAAGTGCAGGACCCAACACTTGGCCTTGTTGAACTTTGAGATCAGAGATGAGGAGTGACTGTGGTGTCATTCAGGAGGTCGGTGACACTGGCTGAAGAGGCCTGGACTCCTGGCATGGGGGTGGGGTTGGGCCATGACTTTGGTCTCTGGGCCAGCTTGGACAGTGTGTCAGGATGTGTCCTCCTGCCAGGCACATGGCCTGGCCTTGCTGGAGACCTGGAAAGCACTACAGACCATGCAGCTCACTGCAGAGTGCACCAGCAGCCCTTACCAGTGTGTTTTCCTTGTCTAATATGAGCCCACCCTTCCCAGTATGCTTTACTCTACGTGGAGAACCAGTTTCTCTGCTGAGGGGTAACCCGATGCGCAGCTCTGAATCTTTGAATCCTTTCTAGTCCTTTTCCACAGGTGCTGGCCACCCAGGTGCTGCGATTTTGCAGACATGAACCAGATA
Organism: Antrostomus carolinensis; assembly: GCF_000700745.2. NCBI lineage: Eukaryota > Metazoa > Chordata > Aves > Caprimulgiformes > Caprimulgidae > Antrostomus > Antrostomus carolinensis. The sequence continues at coordinate 2,281 of NW_010299213.1, read as the reverse complement.
AAGAGTCCAATCCTTAAAACTGCTATTCATGATTTATGAAGTATAAACAAAGTATGAAAGCATAACAAAACTGTTAATAAAATACTCATTAGAAAATCTTTTCTCTGTGCATTGAGCTAAATCAATTGTATATTTTGCCAAGTGCTTTATCACTCTGCTGCAATATTTTCTTCACTTGTATTGCCTCTTCTGTCCTCATTATCACCTGCATAAAGCTTTGTTTTAAACATAGTTTCAACTTCTGTTCTGTTTCTGTTGAATTAAGGAAAAAATCCAGCAAAAGTAAATCAAATAGAGTAATTTAGATGGTAGCTGTTTTCTTGCTGGTCGCACCATAGCTCTGCCTTTCATCAGTAGTGAGATTGTTTTTAATTTTTCTTTAAGAGGCTATAACACAAACTTTATTCTTTATAGCAAGGTGAGTTTCAGCTTGACATACTTCTTTCTGCAGAGATATTTTCAAAAGATAATTCACAGAGAAAGCTAGGTTTTATACTTCCAGTGCTAATGTAGTGTGATGTGGAAGATTTGTTATTCTTATTAGATATTCACGATGGCCTTGTAAACATCTTACTTGGAGTTTACTGTACAACTTAGTTAAAGACAACACCCCAGTTAGAATGATTTATAAGACAGATATATGTGGTACCCTTCCCTCATGCCTCAGCCCTTCGGTACTATTTTTTTCTTACGTCTTCATTCTCATTACAGATAATATTCCAGATTCCTGTATAATACTTGAGATACCCAGGCTACTAATACAGTGTCATCTGTGTGTGATAATGCACAAATGGAAAGGAGGTGATGGACAGGAGAAGAGGGAGGAGACAAGGGAGGCTAAAGGCATCCTTTACTAGCACTTCTGAAAGACATTTGTTGACCTTGCATTTGTATAAGGAGATGCTATAACTTTTTACCTTTTTTTTACTGTAGTTACAGGGATGCAGAGAAGAACTTTCACAATATATCGAACAGATGCTCCTATACAGACTGCTCTGGCAATGAAGAAACAGAAGATGTCTCGGGAATTCTCCAGTGTACGGCTAATGTACTTGGTATGTATTTTTTCAAGGGAATTTGTCTCTTTTTGTTGGAACCAAATACCAGCAATCTACGAAGGAATTGCTGCTCCGACAGAGGAATTAAGGATATAGGCAGCTACGTATCGGTGCACTGTTACTACATTTGTCTCCTTTTCTATATATATTTTGCACCTTTTAGACAATCTACACTGATTTTTCAGTGGAGTCGGTGGAGGTGTGTTGTGTATACCCAATGATTAGAAACGTTGCAAAGGCTTTGAGTCCAAAGGAACTTGCATCTGTGTAGGCCTTGGTCTTGGAATTATCTCAGGTGATTTTGTAGGGATTCTACAGAACAGCAGATAACTCTTATTGTCTATGGGCCTGGTGGATAGAGGGCCTGAGAAACACAGAGCAGGATGTATCTGAGACATGAAACATTCTGGAAACTTCCATTCATATTGAAGAATGCTTGCCTCAATAAACTTTTAGAAATATTGCGTGTCAAGGTGATGTCATCCCTCACTGAAGTGCAACTGTCTTAATAGGTGTCACAATTAGATAGCTGTCTATTTGCATCCATTCGTATGATTTATCCAGCTTATTTTCATAGAATCACAGAACCATAGAATGGTTTGGGTTGGAAGGGACCTTAAAGATCATCTAGTTCCAACCCCCCTGCCATCACCAGGGACACCTTCCACTAGACCAGGTTGCTCAAAGCCTCATCCAACGTGGCCTTGAACACTTCCAGGGAGGGGGCATCCACAACTTCTCTGGGCAACCTGTTCCTGTCTATCACCACCCTCACAAAGAAGAACATCTTCCTAATATCTAATCTAAACCTACCCTCTTTCAGCTTAAAGCCATTTCCCCTTGTTCTATCTTAACTGTCCTTATGAAAAGTCCCTCCCCAGTTTTCTTGTAGGCCCTTTCAGGTACTGGAAGGCTGCTATAAGATCTCCCTGGAGCCTTCTCTTTTCCAGGCTGAACAGCCCCAGCTCTCTCAGCCTGTCCTCATAGGGGATGTGCTCCAGCCCTCGGATCATCCTCATGGTCTCCTCTGGACTCTTTCTAACTGGTCCATGTCTTTCTAGAGGTGCTCCAGCCCTCAGATCATCCTGGTGGCCCCCCTCTGGACTTGTTCTAAGCTGCTCCATGTCTCTTGTGATGGGGGCTCCAGAACTAGACGCAGTACTCCAGGTGGGGACTTACAAGAGTAGAGTACAGGGAGAGAATCACCTCCCTTGACCTGCTGG
>NW_010299212.1:0-16312 GCF_000700745.2 Antrostomus carolinensis | reverse complement strand
CGGCCGTTCCGGTTGAGTTTAACGTTTGTGCTCTGACCGACCGTCCGTTAGTGGCCCCGAGTGGGCCCTGAGCTGGCAGAGTCTCCTCCCGCCGGCCGTGCCTAACCTCGGGGGTCACTGCCAGGGGACCGTCGGCGCGGCCCCACGCGAGTTCTGTGCTCTGGTGTCCGCACAGGAGGTGTGAGCGCTGTCCTGGGGATGGCTCGTGGCAGGGGATTACGTGTCTTTAAATATTCCAAAGTAATTGTAGTTTCAGGACACTGGCTCCGTGGTGGTGAATGTGTTGCTGTAATTCCGATGTGCAGTACTGATGTAACGTGTTAGATGGTCTGTGGGAGACCAGGGCGTCGGGACTAAACTTAGAAACAGAGATCAAACAATGTGGCTTTTTCTAATTATACTTACAAAACCTGAGTCATTTACATCTGATAATTAACCACACCGCTGCCGTGAAAAGTTGCTGAGCATTAAGTGAAAACTAAACTGTATGTTACAGTGAGGTCCATTTGATCACAGAATCACTTTGTGTCGTAAGGAAACGACCCAAAGGGCTTAGGGACAACCTTGAAAAGCAAATTGATGGCTCTGATTAGTTTCAGTGAGCTAATGTGACCGGGATTGTAGGAGGAAAAAAATGTGTAGTTGTTTGTTGGGTTGCTGTATTGGAGAACAGAAATTTTAGTGCATCGAATCATTCTAGTTATCAGCGTAAGCTGTCACTTTCAAATAAGTAGTGTTTAAGTCAGTGGCTTGGCTAGCGGTAGCAAGATGACAGTGAAGCCTGATTAACTAAAATCCTGAGACAGACAGTGAATGGTATTATATTGTCATATTGCTGTTAAAATGAAAACAATATTATAATAAAATAAATTTAAGGTTCTCTTCCCTTTTATATTAAGAACTAAAATTCCAGTCAAGGAGAAGATTAGATGTGAACAAAACAAAGCTGAATTGTGTTTTACAGTGTCCAAATGTTGCATGTAAGCATATTTTTGAAAATAAATTGCTTTCTGTGTCAAGGTTTGAGGGTATGCAGAACATCTGAAAATTGACACACGTGCTTCAGAAAACATTGCTGAGTTTGTTATGGACACTTGTGCACTGTCATGTTGTAGTCATATTTCAGGTAAATACAATCCCATCTTTTCAACAAAGCAGTCAATGGAGAGGAATAAAAAAAAAAACCCAAAACTTTCCTAACTGATTTTTTTGACAAGTGCATTTAAAATAGCCATTTCTATAGTAGAGCAGTACAAAGTCGTAGATCATAGTGATTGTAAGGTAAATATAATTGGATATATCTCCTTTTTTCCCCATTATGACTGGATCTGTGTTGATCTGTAAGGACAGGAAATGCATTGGTTTCATGAGTCCAAAAATGTAAGCAACTTCTTGTGCCTTTATTGCAGCTGTATGCATATACAGAATTTTTAGATACTATTGTTGCTTAGCAGCTCAGTCATGTGTTCCTGGTAAGTTCCAATCGAAGCCAAAAACTAGATGTTCCCACCTAACATGCAGTGTGAAAATCCCCAGGTGAGCTGGGAGCATGGCTGGTGCTTCCCTACGCGCTCAGATTGTGTACATAAAGCAGTAATAGCTGGTTATTTCTGGACAGATGGCAGGTGCTGGCCTTACACCCTTTCTAATTAAGAGATTGGAAAGGGTTTGTTTGTTTGTTTGTTTTACTGTGTGGATTTACTCTTGTATCATCCACCTCACCTGAAGCTCTCCCAGTTCAGATCATAAGCCTTTAGTGAGGACAGGAGGGATAGAGTTCTTGGCTTCTGAGAGTGTGATCGGACAGTCGGGGTACGCAGGTGAGAATGGGGATACTTGGGTTCTGTTCTCTGATCCTCATGGGTGTTCTATCAGGTGTTATAATGCAGAAATTCTGCGAGTGACGTTATCATCCTAAAGGCAGCTGAATTTTGGAAGGAAAAAAAAAAGTTTAAATCGAAAAAGGCTTTTCAGTTTCAGCAACAAAACGCAGATGAAGCATTTTACAGACTAACATTTGGGCTCCAAACACCAGTGAGGAATGCAGTTTAAGACACTGCTGTCACCTAATTGCTTAGCTGAGATATATCCCTGCTTAGTATGCTGGCTTTTGTTAGTAACCTCCGAATGTTATTCACAAATAGCTGTAAATGTAGCTCTGGGAGACAAGACATCTAGAAGCTCGGGCAGTGACTAAGCTCTTTTAAAAATGTAATCAGGGGAGGAAGTAGAGGTGGTTATTTACAACTACCTCCTAGACAAGTAGCATCCTTGTTACATGTGGGTATGTACATATATGTATGTGTATATATAGCTGCCTGTAAACTTAGTGTACTGGAATTGAATAGTATGTATAACTTATGCCCCTGAAATACATACATATGTACAGTTTAAATCCCTCTTTCCTGGAACTAGATATCACAGCCATTAGTATCTCTGCAAACTGTGCTGTTCTCATACAGGTGCAAGGGCTGGAGCAGCAAAATGTAGCTTTTCCATTGATTTCCTTTATAAGCTCTCTTGAATTCAAATGTGGAAGATATCCAACAGCTTAAGTGTATTAGAATTATAGGGGTTTTGTTTTGGTTTTTCTCTAGCATTTCCTCACTGTTTCAAAGGGTATAAACAGCCTTTTATCTTGGGTGTATCATGAAAATAGTTCATTTGGGTGGAAAATGAGAATTGGCTGTGTAAATGTCTCTTTTTGCCCCATTACTAGAGGGTGAGAGAGTTCTGTATTTCCTGATTTATTTTATTTTATTTTTTTAGAATAGATGAAAAGCATTGACAGGGCATATTAATATGTTATAAAAATTGAGGAAGATCCAAGTTTTAATTTTGTGGGATAGAGATCTTTGTGCTGTGCCTGCTGCTGTGAAATACATAATCGTAGTTAAAAAGCCAGATAGACTTTTAAGACATGACTAGGAACTGAAAGAAAGTAAATAACTTGCTCACATCTTCAGTGTCGTGTGCAGTTCCAGTAGCCCCATCTCAAAAATGATACAAAACTTGATAAAACCTACAGGGAAGGATAGCAAAGAGGACCAGAGTTATGGGATACTTTTTATACAAGAAAGGGCCAAGAAAAGTAGGAGAAATATGTGACAGTGTATGAAGTCTACAAAATCATAAATGGTTTGGAGAGTATGTATATGCAATAGTTAACGTTATTTCTACTGCAAACATGTAAGTCGGCTGAGAAGGACATCAACAGCCTGGAAAGCTATTGGTGCCAGATAACCTGGATATACCCAATGTCCTTGATCAGGGGTTGCTGGGAAGGGCTTACGCTGCATGGGTTTGTCATACTCAGCTGCGGGCCAGTCCTTGGGCACAGAGTGCTGGGTCAGGCAGGTTCCTGCTGTGGATCCCAAAGTCAGTCCTTCAGTTCTCAAAGTCCTGGTTTTGTTATTTTATCAAGAGATAAAGATGGATACCTCTATCACTTTAAATAAGCTCTCTGCTGAATTTAATCTGTGAATGTGTATGCAGAAAAAAACACTTGTGTTGGCAGGTACGGTACAGGAAAGCTCTTGGATAGCATTGAAGCTGATAGCACTGGTTAAAAGCCTGGCTCTGTTTCAATGCACATCAATTTCATGCTCCACGGAACTTAGTCAATTATATTTTTAAGAGTAATGTCTTTAGGTCTTTTGTAGCCTTGGAGTATTTGAGTTTCTTCTCGATCTAAAACTTCTCCATGCTCGGGAGAACTAGCTCAGGATATGGAGGTTCTTTCCAAATGAAAAGCTCAAGCTTCCTTTAGCAGGAAGATAAACCCACTAAATTAGCCTTGAACAAATAAGATGTATTGTTTGTTGAGAGCAGTGGTGGTCTGTCTGTCTGCTGTAGCCAAAAACAGCTGTTTGGCACTGCTACAGTAGTGCTGTTTCTAGATCAGCATAAACTCAATTTCTTGTTCAGCAACAGAAGCAAAGATTATGTGATCATCTGTCTCTCTACACCAGCTAATGGCTTCTGAAGCTGACTCATTTTAGCTAGGCTTGTTAGGGTGTAGGTCTCATCTGTCAGAAACCTGGCAGCAGAGCAGATGTTAATAAAGTGCTAAGGGAAGGGTTGCAGCTTAATAGATATCAAAGAAATTCTAGGAAGAGAGACCTTGAAGAAGATCCAGAGGAAAACAGGCTTCACTTGTTCCCTGAACCTTGAAACTACATGTTTTAGCTAACCTTAATACAGGTATTAGGACAGATCATAAATCACTACTTCTAATTCCTGATAATGTGTTTCACTGCAAGTATAAATCAGGGCAAACCATTTGCAGCAGCCTTTCATAAAACTACATAGGTGTTGTAGCTTCAATGGTACTGCTGTTAAACTGCTTGTTGTCATAAGTTGTTATATGTTGCACCAATCTGAGTCTAAATTCTAAATAGGAAGTTCATAGTAAGTGTAGAAATAGAAGCTTTCCCCTGCTATACATGAGAGAGCTAATGTGGTCAAGTGACTTCAGTTGGCTTAGGCCGTAGGGTGAGCAGGATCCTGGCTGCTCAGGACATGTTATGCATACTGTCCAGGTAGCCTGTATGGACAGATTTCCAGTAGTGGCTTTTTTTGAGCTACACTATTAAAGACAGATAATATTGTATAAGCCAGATTAACACTGTTCAACTTTCTTATCCATCTACTGGTATTTTACCATTCCTGGTAAAACAGTATTAGTGTCTTCATCTTCCCTATTTTAGGAGAGTCCTTGGGCATTGTGGTGTTTGTTGGGGATTTTTTTTTTTTTTTAATCTTCTGACTAATGGCTAAAAAATATCAGCAAAGCAAGTTTTCTAATGCAATCCTTTATTAAATATCTAAACTTTTAAAAAATTAACTCCTGTGAAAAGCATGTAAAAGCTCAGGTCTGCTTGTCATAGCGTGTGTGTGTGTGTGTGTGTTTGGAAACATCTGCTGCCTGGGGTATTTACTGTTTGTGTTTTGGTGTGGTTTTTTTGTTTGTTTGTTTTGTTTTCCCCCAGCATTAACGACCCACTTCAGTGTTATATTTGTTTGAGGCTGGAATCGAGCATATAGACAGAATCACAACATAGTTTAGGCTGGAAGGGACCTCTTGAGATCATCAAATAGGCCTGAATGGTCTTTTGGAGTTGAGGTGTAATAAGATTGCAGAATAAATGCCATGTCAACTCTCCGGCTTAGTTTTTTTTTACTCTCCCATTGTAAATGAATGACTTTTTTTTCATTATAGATTGACTATACAGGAACAGAGCCTTCTAGTCCCTGCAACAAATGCCTAAATGTGTCCTGGGACAGCACACCGCCTTGTACTTGCACCATCAATTTCACACTGGAACATTCGTTTGAGGTACGCTACCCTGTATGCAAAGTTAAATTATAACAGTTAATGTGGTTTATTTCGTAATCAGTAGGAAAGCTGTATCACTTAAGTCTTACCTTTTTTTTTTCCTAGTTTAAAGGATTCTTTTTAGTTTTTAGTTTTCCTATGAACTGTGATCTGATTTTTGTGTGCCTTTCAGTAGCAGGGAAGAGGTGATTTTTAATGCCTGTGTTTATTTGGAAATGTACAACATAAAATCGAATGCTTGTGTTTTACACACTTAGATTTACTGTATGTGTCGTGTAGCTGGCAAGTAGGTCAGCTATTCCTGCATGATTTGCAAAAACGCAGTTCAACAAGAATTGAGGCTGATGTGCTTAACGTCAGACAAGGTAGGTGTTGGGATTAGTGCTGGTGAATATTATTCTGATAACAATGGCACGTTGATACTGTTTGATTTCAGGATGCCAGCTTATGTTAGGATAGTACTCTTATGTACTCAGTGTGAAGACAGGATTGAGGCTCTTACTTTATGAATACTGCTGTATATACAGAGTTTAAGAGGTTAAAATTTAAGCTTTATGATGGAGCACTTGTGTGTTTTATTGATCTGTTCTTTGTGTGCATGAAAACCCCTCTTGCCCCATCTTGCTTCTTGTAGAGCAATGTATTCATGTATTACGGACTTTCCAACTTCTATCAAAATCATCGTCGTTACGTGAAATCTCGAGATGACAGCCAGCTAAATGGAGACAACAGTTCGTTACTTGTAGGTATTCTTGCTTAGATATTAATAAGCAACTGACTTCTGACTGTTGCGTAAATCACCACATAGCAGAGTATTTAGGTTAATAATATTAATGAGGTACTAGAATTTTTGCATAACATAAAAGAACCCTAGAGAATTCATGTTTTGTTTACAGAAAATAACTGTGTAAAATACTGTAAAATTTCATGTCAGTCATTTCATTAAGCAGACAGCAATGCAGTACTTCAGTCACTTCTCAGATTCGAGTAGTTTTAAACTGTCTTGTTATCTTTGGTCAGCAGTATCTACCTGTATCCATTCTGTCTGAAGTTTTCCTTTTTATTTGGTTACCTCGCGCTTGGTTTGGATATTGCTGCTAAACGCATCTGATTTTGTAGACTCTTGTTCAATGTTGAACATCAGCGATACTGGCAAATATCAGTACTGCATAGTCTGTTCAAGGCACTGCCTAACGTTTAGGGCCAGACCTCTCCTTTTCCTAATTTTTATGAGGAATGGAAATACAGTTGGGTTCTTGCTCCAGCAAGAATGATTCTCCTTTTTACCTGTAAACTTTTAAAAAAGGGGAGAGTTTCAGGAGGTTGCATCTAATGACTGACACAGGGTTTGGGGGGGGGAGGTCTTTTTCTACTTGCATTTTTGGCAAGCTGTTGCAACCTTTTGTGTTTTATGCTATGCTTGGTCTCTTATTATAGCCTTATTTTCTATAACACTAATGCATATTTTAAAAAATCCCTTTATTAGAAGAATACTTGAGTACTACGTGTTGGAAATTTGTTTTTATTAAAAGATAAAAAGAAAAAAAGTTCTGATAGCTTCCAACAAAAGCCTTATTTTTAGTATGACCATGATAGGATTCTGATTTTATTCGTCTTTTATTTAGATTTTATTCCTACTTGTAAAAGAAAAATCAATCATGCTGAAGTATTTGTAAATAACATGACCCGTGAAAGGATAAATTTGTGATACATTTAAGATGTGCACATTATTGAGGTACTGTAGTAAAAACCAGGTTAGTTGGATAAACTAGCAGGCTCATCTGCCTTTTTTCTTTCCAACTATCAGAATCCAAGTAAGGAATGTGAGCCTTACCGCACAAACGAGGACAAACCCATTGCTCCTTGTGGAGCTATTGCCAACAGCATGTTTAATGGTATGGTAACACAGTTTTAAGTTGTTGCTTAGATGTTTTTATGATACAGTGTATGTTTTGTGTTGTTGGAAATTGTTCTGAGTAAAGACATCATGGGCTTTTTTTGTTTTGAATTAAGACATTTGCATTGTTGGGAATAAAATAAACATCTTGTGCTGCTGTTGCTTTTTTAAAATAGCTGTCAGAATTAATTCAATCTCATAGCGTACAAAGGATGGAAATACCTATTGTGAGAAGCTGTTACTGCTATGAAGTAGACATATAGATACCATATATGGATAATATGCTGCTAGCTAATATACATTGATTCTTACAGAACAGCTTGTGATTGTGGCAGGCAGGTAATAAATGCCTTGTCCAGTTGTTTTGTTTTTTTTTTTTTTCTCCTGGAGGTAGTTGTTTCACTGCCTGTGAGGATCATCTGGCTAATGAAAGTTTCTCCAGCTGGTTTTCTAATTTGATTTTCTCCCTAGATACATTGGAATTGTACCGCATTGATAATGACACAAGGACTCCTATTACTTTGATTAAAAAAGGCATTGCATGGTGGACAGATAAAAATGTAAAGTTCAGGAATCCGACAGGAGATGGAAATAACTTAACTGCGCTTTTCCAAGGTAAAAAAAAAAAAAGATGTTAAATTTTAAGAAGAATAAAACACTTCAAATACATTTAGATTCCAGTGAGTTTTACAAATAAAGATAAAGACAAACTAAAAATTGAAAAAATACATAGTAAAAACAAACAACAAAGAAGAAAATAAAACTCAAGAAAAACAAGTGATGCGAAAGAAAACAATTGCTCACCACCAACCGCAGCCCCGAGCAGCCGCAGCCCCTGCCTACCTCTACCTGCCCAGTTTTATTGCTGAGCACGATGTCATATGGTCTGGGATATCCCTGTGGCCAGTTGGGGTCACCTGTCCCAGCTGTGTCCCCTTCCAGCCTCTTGCCCACCCCCAGCCACCTAGCTGGCAGGGCGGTGTGAGAAGCATAAAAGGCCTTGAGTGTGTATAAACACTGCTCAGCAATAACTAAAACGTCAGTGTGCTATCAGCACTGTTTTCATCAAAGTCCAAAACAGCAGGATACGAGCTACTGTGCAGAAATTTAACTCTATCCCAGCCATGGGATATCCCATCCCATAATGCTTGGGTTTAACTTGAAAAGAAATCCTACAAATGTTTAATCAAACTCTTCATATGAAGTTTTCATTTCAGTGTTTCTACTGGTAGATTATGCAGTTTTCTAAACTTAATTCTTTTTTGTGATTAGAAGTGACAATCAAACTCTTCATATGAAGTTTTCATTTCATTGTTTCTACTGGTAGATTATGGAGTTTTCTAAAAACTTAATTCTTTTTTTGTGATTAGAAGTGACTTGATTTCTCTCATTTGTTAGGGCAAATACAGTTTGGTAAATCAAAGTTTTTCTTTGGCTACCAATGCTTGAAAATACTCTTCCTTAGGGCTCTAAGGTGTGAGTGTGTGTGTGTGTGTGTGTGTGTGTGTGTGTATGCAAGGTATGTTGTGGTTCCAGGTTTAACCTGATGTGGCCTTCTTGCTTAGTCACAGCCAAATTATATGTTACCAATGTGATACTACCCTTGGAAAAGCAGATACCTTACCCAAATACACTGTAGAATTGTCTTTCCAGTAAAACTAGCAAAAGCATTAGTATGGCATAATGTAAAATGTTGTACATAATTTTATTTGCTCATGGTCCGGGAAGTGGTAGTCAAAGTCTTAACAGCAGAGGAGCTATCATCGTTATGGAGAACTATCTCACTAAAGTAATGCTTTGAGACAAGACTTCCTAGCTGTATAAATGTGTTTTTTTAGGAGGCAGATTTGTTTAAACAAATGGACAGTGCATAAATGGATATGCACTGCTATTAGAGCTGCAAAATAAAAAGTTCTTGAACAGCCTTGTGTCTTGCAATAGTAGTGAGCCAACCCATCTGTTCATACTGTTTAAAGTTAGTATGGTTTCTTGTAATACCAGAATGCATTTTGATGAGTTAGTATGTTACTTAGTCCTGTATGTGGATTACTTTATTTTTACAGTTTTTGTTTAATCCTAGGCACAACAAAACCTGTAAACTGGCCCAAGCCAGTGTATATGCTGGACCCGGAGCCTGACAACAACGGCTTCATCAATGAGGACTTCATTGTGTGGATGCGTACTGCTGCTCTGCCAACGTTTCGCAAGCTGTATCGTCTCATTGAAAGGAAGAATAATTTGCAGCCCACCTTGCAGGCTGGAAAATACTCTTTGGACATTGCATACAGTATCCTTTGAAAAATTTGAAAGCGGCTAAGGGCCTTCACTGGCTTACACGGGCATATCTTTGTGCAAGTTCAAATTGAACTTGCCTTTTTTTCTTGCCATCTGTAAAAAAAGATGGTATGGAGCTGTGGTTGAAAACTATTAGTGATAATTGGGTAGAATAATTACCATCTTGTACTTCTGTGCAAGTTTTTATAGAATTAACTTGTGTGTCGCCAGTTTCTAAGCTTCATAAGTTAAATGGGTTAGACTTACGCTCTTTAATACAAGTGCAGTTTTGATCATAACATTCTTAAGCTATTTTGTCATTCATATAAAACTACTTTAAAAAAAAAAAATCAGCTCAGTTTAAAAAAAAAAAACAAATCAACTCTTTAGAGGACATCTTTGTGAGGAGATAATGGAAATCTTCCCAGGGAAGATTTCAGTGTAGAATTTTACACAGTAGGCAAATTTTGGAGGACAGTAGTGTCTTCTCTGTACATTTAAGTTGAATTCTTACAGATGTGTGATCAGTCTCATTCACTTTTTTTCTCACACATCTTGTTGATGTTTATGGGTACTTGCAGTCCCCAGTAGCTGCCGTATGTGGGATGGAGGCTAAAGTGGTGAAACACTGGAACAGGTTGCCCAGAGAAGTTGTGAATGCTTCCTCCCTGGAAGTGTTCAAGGCCAGGCTGGATGAGACTTTAAGCAACCAGAAATCAGATGCTTGCATGCTGTAAAAGAATTGAGAGAAGCACAGGAAAAAGGAAAGGACAGAGGTAGTTTGTAGCCTAGAAATTTGAGAACTTTAACTTCAGGGTGTAATGACAATATGGAATCAAGGGCAGATTGACTTTGGAGGTCAGAATAATGCCAGAGCTATGGATCAGGTGGGGAGGTCTGTCATTCTACTTTGGACAAAGCAAAGATTAGGTGGAAGTGCAGGAGACTAGAGGAGGAGGCTTGTCATAGTTACGAAATTCTTAAAATTTGAAAGCACTTAATGATCCTTTAAGTAGCTACTGCAGTATTTTCCTTTGCCGCAAAACTGTGCGGAGTGCATATAAAATTGAATGAACATAAAGTCACAGAGAAAAGTCTTGTACTAAAATATATTCAAGAATTAAAATTTAATTTCCCTCATTTTATTGAAGCTGCTTGCAAAAACCCCCAAATTGTGCATTTACTCTTCCCTTAAAAAGGCGTTAACATCTTCTAATGTGTCAGTTTTCTTGGAGTAGCTGTCAGTGCCCAAATTAGTCTTAGCCTAAAAGAACAGCTAAATTTTTCATATTTGCACTTCCAGTATTCAAATAAGGCAGTTTGTATTTGGGACCTGAGTGAAACAGTAAAAAAATTTAATGTACCTGACCACATAAAGCTACGTTTGGAAATGTGCCTCTTGTTTTCCTATATATTTTTCAGATTATCCTGTACACAGTTTTGACGGACGGAAAAGAATGATCTTAAGCACCATCTCATGGATGGGAGGCAAAAATCCCTTTCTGGGAATTGCTTACATCACTGTTGGTTCCATATGCTTCTTCTTAGGAGTTGTATTGCTGATAATCCATCACAAATATGGAAATCGAAACACTAGCGCAGACATTCCCAATTAATCTTGCATTCTGAAAACAAATGTACTGCATGTGCATCAAGGCCAGTCCAGAATGGACCCAGTTTTGGAAAGATAAATCTCTGCTTCTGTCAGTTCTGAGACTGGGTGCATAGTTTTTATCTAAAGCGCTCATTTCCCATGCTGTGGATTGACTCTTGAAAATGACGGGTGTACAATTAGTTATTGATTGTATCTCTGCCTGTGTCAGAAACAATTTTCCTGGTATTTGCCTCTAACTGGGCAAAAAAAACTGAGCTCCTGTTCCCTTGATGCATCTGCTGCTTGTTCATGTGCTGTGTAATGTCGGTATGATTCAGTGCATGTAGATTGTGTGGAGAAAGACTGTTATAAGATACTGTAAATTGTTAACTTTCTGGAATTCAGGTGTCAGTGCTGTTGGAAGGAAAAGTCAAGTCTTCAGTGTTTTTCCATTTACTGTCTTGTGTGCATGGGCTTTTACATTTCTTGCTGAGATTTTAATATATTTATATAAGTTGTTAAATATTTTTTTCCTGTGTCCTACCCACCTATGTTGTGTTAAATCCTTTAAGTGCTATGTAAATTTCAGCACTCTGGATTCTTTGTATAGTTACAATGTATGTGCCTGGCCAGTAAACTAGCATCCTGTGAAGATATCAGAAAACCTTTATGTTAATACTCTCTGTGAATCCCTTTTTAAAGTTTATTCTAAATTGGGAAAAGTTTGTTGCAGGTAGAATCTGCTTTTTTTCTAATTTTTCTTCGCTTTAAGTCATATCCAATCCTAGGTTACCTGTTGTGCTTCCTGGTTTTGCTTTTTATGAGCAGCTCCACGCTGAGAAGAACCTAAAATGTGTTTTCCATTCACAGATTTGAGTGAATTCCTTTTACTAGAGGAGTTTCCTAATTTTTTTGAGGCATATGTATTCTGAGCAGGCTCTGTTGTAAAGGAATTATCATATACCTTTTCCTTACTTGGGGTAAGCACCACATTAAACTTTTGCAGTGTTCAGACAGTAAACTATAGAAATTCAAAAGCTGAAATGGAAGTAACCTCTTTTCATTGAAATGCAGGTTGAGCTTGCTGTGAAACCTAATTTAAATATTGCAATTAGAAGCAATGTGCAGGTCAGTGTCTTAAATCAAATTACAGAAGGGTTCCCTTCTAGGTTAATTCAAAGTTAACTGTAACCTGTAAAATATTATTTTTTGGTGACTTTTTTTTTAGATGATGCACAGAAATTGTAATGTATATGGTGGAGATCACTTTATATGCAACTAGCTTAATTGAGTATATTAAAAAAAAAACCTAATAAATTCTGCAAACCATTTAATAAGAGATTTGATTTTGTTCTTGAACATTTATTCTCATCTGGATGAAGAGATGTATTCTCATCAAGTGTGAATGCAGTTTAAGTGAGTTGTATTTCTGGGATTGTATATTTGTTCTAAAAAGTTGTTTATTCATCGTCCAGTAGCTGAATCTATAGCCAGCTTTAAACAATGCTGTTAATTTATCACATGAATACATGACCATTTATACCAAACTGCTTGTGTAATCTTTTTAAGCTAGCAGTTCAAGTGTAGAAGTCCATAAACTCTGGAATGAGGAAACATTTCAAGCATGCTAGCTTGCTGTAACTCCATATAATAATTTGTTTGCATAGTACAGTGTGGCAGCACAGGACTTCAAATAGTCAAAAGACATTAAGATTTTATTTAGTGTTGTATCTGTATTGCTGGAATTATAGAATAAGCATATGTACCTTTGTATTTTGCAAGGCAGAAAACTTTCACAAGATGTTAAACTGGCTTTTATCTGTAGAGTAGTTGCTAGTCCAAAATGTAGTAAAGGTTACTGGTTATTAAAATATTTTGATTTTTAAACTTTGTGTTTGTCACTTGAAATACAAATATATACTGCTTCATTCAAAATCCCTTATCTTTTTACAAGTAGGAAATGCTGCTTTTTGTGCTGTGTTATAAAAGAGAAATACTTTGGTTTTAAAGCTTTACCTTAAAATATTTTTCAATGCCTTTCCTTTTTTCTACTGACTATAGCTGTTTCTGATTCTTCTTAATGAAGTGCATCAGCATGAGACTTGCTGTCTGATTTCAGTTACAGTTAAGCTTTTCCTCTGAGAGCCTGTAGCAGTAAATACTTGTCAGGCAATACACTGGAAAGTACCTGAGGAGCTTATCAGAGCTTTAAATATTAGGTCAAACTTGTAAAATCTTCCTTCACTGCTCATTTGTCTTGATGTCATGTTGATAACTATGGAGATTCTTGGATTTTGTGTTTCTTAAAGTTGCCCATATGGCATGTGTTCAAAGGTGAAACCACAGCATCCCTGTCTGACCCTTCTCAGGGCACCGTCACTGTCCCGGTGTTCAGTGTCGTGTGCTGAACTGGGATTTGAACACCTGTGACCTGGTTCTTCAGTGGCATCCTTCAGAGGTATTGGCTACCGGGGTTCAGAAATGCACAGAGCAATGCCTCTGGCTTCTCAGTGCTGGTTAGGCGCTTTCCAAGTCTGACCCAACTGACACGTGCCCAAAGTGTGAGCGATTATCAGCTTTCTGCAGGCTGCTGCTGTTATGAGGGTCTGCTTATGAATTAATCTTTCCTGTAAAGAGTGATTTAGGAAGCTAGTATATGTCCTTGTCTTATGCAGGAGCTCTCCAAACAAATTCTCCTGTGCGAGACCAACTTGCTTCTGGTTTCTTGTAAAAATCCCTGTAAGAAAGTAGATTTTTTTTTTTTTTTTTTTTTTTACTTCATCAGGCTGTTTGAGGAGCTGTTGATAGTGCTTTGCTGAGTCAGAAGGAAGTTACCAGCTTGTAATGAATGTGGAGGATCTTTCACAGCCTTTGCCTCCAAAGGTCACACTAGTAGCAAAAGTAGGGTTGGTTTTAGCAGTATGGTTTTACTTTAATTATGAATTTTAAACCTCAAAGAATGCAAGCCTTGTCTTTTTTGATAGCAATCTCTTTTGGAGGAAAGGCCATGATAGTCTAGGGTCAAGTAACTTCTGCAAGCGTATGTATCTGCTTGAATCCATCAAAGAGCAATGAATGTGGCTGGTATCTGGATTGGATTCACAGGAGGCGTTACTGACTGCACCTTTCTCTCAGATGCCCTGCTTGCAGTGGGAAAACAAGCGTTACAATGTCTATGGACAGACAGATGTCCAAGACTGAGCTGAAGTGAGTGTCTGGTGGTAAAATGTCACTAAGCCTAAACCAGAATATACCTACAGTTACTTAAAAAAAAAAAGTTACTGATTAGAATGCAGCCGCTGAAGACAAAGAACAAGAAGACATAACCATAGAGTAGTCTGGAAGCACTGCAAGTGATTCTGATCTTCTAGGTTCCCATGACAAGAATATGGATTCTGATCTTGCCTGAAAATTTGTGATCCACCCTGGTATAGGTAAGTTTGTTTTTTATAGGAGTTTGATATTTGTGTTAGATGGGTTTGTTCCCTGTAACTGAACTAACTAGCTATGGTGAGTTAGAAATGAAGAGGGCAACAAAGCAAAGACCTTCCGGAATGTCTGCAGTATCAGTGTTAAAATCAAGCCAGTCCCATGAGGGTTTTGTATTGACCTAGTCATTGAGTTAAAACAAACAAACAAAACCAAACACAAACAAACCCCAACACCACAAAATGTTCCATGTATCAAATACTTGTGTGCATTGAACAGCTTGCCAAAAATTCTCACTTTCAAAGTAGGAGAAAAAAAAGTGAACATCTAAGCCAATTTTATTCCTGCTCATTTTTTAACAACATGTCCAGTTTATGGAAGAGGCTGCTTCTAACTGTGAAAATGGACTCTGAGGTAGAAAGCCCAGTTGCAAAATTTCTTTTGTTGTAGTATTAAATTTTCTTCAGATCAGCAGAAGTATTTTCATGTAATACTCTACATTCTAGCTCACAGAATCTGTTCTGATCACTGTGTTGCCTTCTGTGCCTAAAGGTGAAGCCTAATCTTACTTGACAGTTTCAATTAAGATGAAATGGCCTGATAAGAATTAGCAGGTCCTTATATGACCTGAGTCTCAAGAAACTACCTTCCTGTAAGTCTCCCATTCCAAACCTGCTCAACCTGTGTTTGAAAATAAAGCAATACTGTCAGTATTACCCACTGCTGCTAGAAAGTTTAAAGTTGCTGTTGGAAATTCTTTCTCATTTCCTGTTGAGAATGAAATAAAGAGGAATAAAAGCATAAGTCAATAATTAATGAAGCTCAAGAAGTTTACAAAAAATTGAAATAAAGTAGGTGGAGTTCTTTCTCACTGGACTAAAGAAACAATTCAAGCAAACTAAATACCAGAGTTATGTACAAGTTTAATTGAATTTGTACCTGAGGAAGTGGATTGTGCTCAAGTTTTGTAAAATAAAATGTTGAAATGCTTTAAGTAGTATTAGAGGGCCAGGATTGTAATTAATGCCCTGATGGGGGGGGCATTTCCTCAATGGGAAAGATTGGTCTGTGCTATTCTTGGAAGAAATGAAAATATGATTGTCTCCAGACTTGCCTACTGAGGTCTGGAGTTACGTGGTTGAAGTTAGTGTATGCTTTGCAGTAGATGCTTGTAAACTTTGCAACAACTCTGTTCTTTTTGTCAGCAAGTTCTTTTAATGCAATTTTAGTGTATATAACTCAAACTAACTTAGGAAATGGTTACACTAAGATAGAATACAGTGTGTTTTCTCTCTTCATACACGGTGTAGCTTTCAGCTGGGTGAGTCAATTATTTGGTTTGCAAGAAAAAAAATAAACCAGTGGGCAGGTAAGACTCAGGAGGAGGTTTAAAAAAATTTTCAGCTGTCTTGCTGCAGCAGGGGGATCAACTTCCACAATTGCACTGAATGTTAAGTTAACTGTTTGTGTGATCTTTTTAGCAGGATTTATGTACCCTTCTATTATCGGTTTAAGAGGTAAAACATTCCTTGTGCTGAATGCTTACTAACATATAGCTTAACAGCCCTGTTTTCATTCTGGCTTTAATTAAACTATTTAACTCTGAGTTTTTATTAACAATTTTATTATTATTCAATACAATAGATGCAAAAGTTCCTCTTTCCTGTTATGAAAAAGCAGTCTGAATTTGCTTCTAGTGAAATATCCTCACTCTGAGGTGGCAAGTTGCCATTTCTTTTTCTCTCAAGTTTTCACAGAATCACAGAATGGTGGGAGTTGG
>NW_010299211.1:0-26470 GCF_000700745.2 Antrostomus carolinensis | reverse complement strand
AGCCAGAGCCATCGCGGGCACCGCCTGGGAGCAACCTGTCAGTGCACCTCGTAGGCCGTCCCCGAAGGACCCTTCCCAGGCGTTCGTTCGTTCGTCCCCGAGAGTAGGAGAGTTTGAAGCTCTCTCCATGCCTTATCAAGTTCCTTATCTGAGTGGCTGCCCGAAACCGTAGACCAGTTCAGGTTTTTTCAGGTGCAGGGGAGGAAACCAGTCTAGCTCTCTTACCCCGCCGTGAATCGAGGACCACCCATTCTGCTTTGGTTTAATATACGAAGATGGTGAAATGCGGATTGCCGTGTGAAGTGACTAAATCCTGTTGTGGAGTGAGGGCTTCGTATTCACCTTCCAACTCCTGATCTGTGTGCCCTGAGAGAGGACGCTAATCCTTCTCCCTCATCCCCCTTCCCAAAACCTTTCCTTGCTTCCATGTTGCATTGGTCAGAATTTTGTTCAGTGTTGTTTATGGAAGGCGGGAGGAAAGAAGGCTGTTGAGGTTACAAACAAAAGTACTTGTATGACTCATCTACTTGGATTTAAGACATTCTATCCTTCTTTCAAGGAGCCTTCCCTTCTCTTTGAAGGAATCAGATGCTTTTTCCCATTCTTCCAGAGGAGGATGGATTGAAAGTTGTACATTTTAGACTTTTTTTGGGCCACTGCTGATATTATTAAAAGACATAATGGGGCTTTTTCACTGGATTATTGCCAGAATTAGTTTACACACTGAAACAATGAGTTGTTAGGCCTCTCATACGATAATGTTTGTCCTGCTTTAATATAAAGTTGCTGTGGAGGTTTGGGTTAAAAATTGTGGAGGACAGTCTGCATCAGAAGAGGCTCTCTTCATCTCTGGTTGGTGTGGCAACCCCAATCTGTCCTCGATGCCTTCAGCCTTGGCCATCTTCACTTGCCGCCCGAACTCTCATCCGTTTCAGGAGCGTCATGTCTACCTGGACGAGCCCGTCAAGATTGGCCGCTCCGTGGCTCGCTGCCGGCCAGCACAGAATAACGCAACTTTTGACTGCAAGGTGCTGTCCAGGAACCATGCTCTTGTCTGGTTTGATCACAAGACAGGCAAGGTAAGATGTTTTCTGTGTTTAAAAATAATGAACTGCCCATTTGTTTTAGCAAGTCCCTGTAGATTGCAGATCTCTTTGATTTTGCTATCATAAATATGGTTTCACGTGCAAGGAGTAAGATTTAGGTTACAGTTACAGTGATCACTTTTCAGGTAAGTTGATAATTTCTTACTAAGCAGAAACTTTAAAAATTATTAAAAGTACATGAAACAGTTGAAAATGGTGATAAGTACTGAAGAAATTGTGTATGTATTATTCATTGCTGGAAGCAGGTGATTTTGAGGTGAGTAACACAAATCTGAATGTACAGACTTCTATGAATATAATGGTGTAATAATAATTTTTTTCAAATGCTAAGAAATTACGGTTTTCTTTGAGCATGTAAACAAATCTCATTGCAGGGAGAGTCAAAATGAGAAAGTACTGGGTTTGGCACTCGTCCTGCTTGTCCCTTTGAAATTTTATAAAGATTATTTTGTTGTTTGGGTCTGATAGAAGGTTTGTTACTAGCAGCAGGAGTGTGACAAATGGCATACAAGATATTTTCTCATTTATAAAGAAAATGGTTTTAAAATCTATCCTGTGTTGTCTTAACTGTTCCTCTCGAAAGGCTTAACTATCTCGTTAAGTGAAATTTAGGAGTTCTGTAGTGCATATTTTGTCCACTAGGGATTGAACTGGGACAACTAAAGTTATTTTACTTAATGACTGTCAAGTTAACTTTAAATATCCAGCAAATGAAATTAACCAAATGCAGATTTCAGTTGCTCAGCACTGTATTTTTTTTTTTCCCAACTGTATAAATATCATTCCTTAGAACTTTACGTGCTCTAAATCTGCTCTGTTTTTTTAGCTTTGCAGCATGCCCATCTATGAAACGTGGTCAGTGTAGCTCTTGATTTTAAGTGTAATATGACCTGTAATTCAGTATTTTTTAGTAGTATGACACAGCATGAGGAACAGTACAACGCAGTCAAAGCTCTTAAACCTCCCATTGTTAACTATCCCGTGTTATGCAATACCTGGGCATGATGGGACAAGACAAGCCTTTAATTTCTTAAGGCTGGGTTATGGCATGGCTTTCAAGTTACCTGCACGTAATTGTGCAAACTGCTATCTGAATTAGTGTTTCATTAAGCATGTTGTTTTGGCTCTGTTGTGTATGTGATGTGCATTCTTGGATGCTTTAGAAAACTTAAGTGCATGAAATATTTTCAGTTTAAGCTTAGTTTTTAACCTTTCTTGTTTGACTCAACCAAGTAAAGTGTTCTAATTTATTATACTGTTTTTAAATTAAAAAAGTATTATGCATATAGCTTTTATCAACATTTTTAATGATTTATAAAGATTTTAAGACCTCTGTGTACTCTTTTATGGTTACAAATAGTCTAGCCATATTAAAGATGGCTAATTTGACAAAGCTTTGAGTGGTGAGCAAGTCTACTAATTAACAGATGAGCTTAAAAGACAGGCAGCTGTGGGGTTTTTTGTTTGTTTTTAAATTTCAGTTAGCTTTGGCTTTTCTAATACAGGTGAAAAATCACATGCTTATTCACTTTATCTATCTGATCTAAAATAGCAACTTGGTAGTAGTACATAAGTGTGGGGTATGTGGTAGTTCTTGAGAAGCTGTCATGTGAGGATTTGATGGGGGTCTTGATGGAAAGTGCCCAGGTGGGTATCAGGATCAGTAGCCGTAGTGATCAACTAACGAGGGGATTTAGGATCATGTGTAGGAATATATTGCTGGAAATGTTGCATGGTAGATGGTGTGGTACTGTAAAAGGATATAAAGCATTAATACAGCAGTGTGGAGAATTTTGTATTCTGTGTTTGTTTCTTGGCAGTATGGTCTGTTTTTTCATCTAGTTGGTTATTTGAATGGTAAATTGTGAGATAGTTTGAGGAAAGGGAGAAAATGTATTGTTAGGGATAATAGATGTAAAATGCTGTTGTGAAAAGGCAGGTAGAAGATGTTGGTAAATACAGTCTTAATCTCGAATTGCAAAAACTACTTTAAAGAATTCTATGGTGTTTTCAAAGTAGAAACAAGAATTTAAAACTATGCCAGAACATTTGCATGCAGGAACGTTTATTATAATTGTTTGTAGAACTTTTAATAAGTACCTCTCATTTAGGAATATGTCATTATCCTCTCAATGACCTATATTTAAACCTGCATAAATTCTTTTTGCCACAGTATTTGTAAACATGTAGTAAACACTTATATATAGGACTTCTATCAATTCTGGATTTTATGAAGGATAAATGACTTTGAAATGTTAATTTAGTAACAGAGAAGAAAACCTCAAATAATTCAAAATAGTTAATGAATGATCTGGTGCTGCTGTTTCATAAGTTGTGGGCTTTGATGGCAGTACCAGTTTCTGGCATTCTCAGTTACTCAGTCCAGTCTCAGTGCTGCCTCTTGAGCTGCCTTTCAGTTATACTCTAATATTTTTTTTTCCTTGAGGGTTTGGAGTTTTGTTTGTTTTGTTTTAGTGAATCATGTGAGTGATCCTGTTTACTACATAGGCTGTAAACAATTATATCAGCATAATCTGTAAAGAAGGGTAGAAACTGAAGAGAGGGAGCATCAGTAAGCAGTAGCAAGGAAACTACAGGGGTTTTTTTGATGCAGAGGTGGACTTAAGCTGAAGTATGTCACATAAATAGACCAAGTTGAAGATGACATGTTACTTAGAGTTGATAGATGTGAATGTTTACTTTGTAGAAAGGCACTTTAATTACACATGGAAAAAGTTACATACCCAAAGGAGATAATGTCTGTGTAACACCAACGTTATGAACGATAAAAGTAGGATGAGTCTTCAAGATCACGAGTAAATAACAATTAAAAGCAGATATTTAAAGTTGAATTTGCTTTTAAAAATATCTTTTAGCATAATATGTAAGCCTAAAAATGTGTAAGATAAAGGTGGGAGGAGGTAGCGGGGGGAGTATCTGTACTCAGGCATTTTCTGTGCTTAGTAATGCTTTTACAGACAAGCAGTGCAATGCCTGTTTTTGCTTGTGTTTCTGTAAACAGTGTAATATCTCTTTGTGGATTTTTCATGCAGCCATAACATTAGAAGTTTATGCTTAGAATTGATTTTTTTTTGTTTACTTTGAGTAATTACGTTAATCTTTTTAAGAGACGCCTGAAAAAGTGAGTCATTAGATATGTAGGAAGTGGATGTTGTGCTGAGCAGGGAGTGTTCCAAAAAGTGTGAATCAAAGTGACAGAAAAAATGGGTTATAGTTCAGAAAATCTAAATATGTTTGTTCAGCTTTTAGCACTGCATATGGGCAGAAACTCTGTAAAACTGCTTAATTGAAGTAGTCTTAAACTTTTAAAAAATTATTTGTTTTTAAAAATAAGCAAGTTAAAAACCCTTGAGAATTTGTATGTGACTTCTCCCAGGCTGAAATGCTTCTGGCAGATGTGGTGGAAGCTTTTAGTAGAAACTTGAAGTTTCCAGCAGATATCCAGACTTTGAAAAACTGGAATTATTCAGTGCCTTAGATTGTTGTGAGTGGCTGTATCCTTTTATAGAGGATCCATTGCCACAGTTTACCAAAGCTGCTGAGAAACTGTGTGAGAAATAAAGTATTTTCTTAGACCAAAAGGGCCCCCAATAATTGGTCATTTTTAACAACTGAAGGAAAAAACATTCCACATGATGGCAAATGAACTTTATTAAGACTATGCTTTGTAGTTTCTAGGCTTAAAATATTGGAGATAAAAATGTTACAGAACACTTCCTGCAGGGAGCACCCTTTTTAAAGAAAACAGACTAACCCTGCCCACTCCCCCCCCACCCCCCAAAAAACCCCTCCCAACAAAACAAAAAAAACCAAACCCCTCCTTCCCCCCAAAAAAACCCCACACCAAAACCAAGCAAACTGAAAACCAACACCCCAAAACAACCCCAAGGGTACAGCCAGGGATTTACAGACTGGCTATCTGTGTTTGAGTCCCTGTGAAAATTAGGGAGCAAGTTTTGGAACATGAGAAAAATTTCCTGGGCACCTGAAGAATCTTTGGTAATGGTCAGTAGGGGTTTAGCAGGATAAATCATGTCTGACGAGTCTGATTGCCTTGTATGATAAGATGACTGCGTTTGTGGGCAAGGGAGAGCAGTGTATGCTATTTCCTGTGCTTTTAGCAGGGCTCTTGACTGTTTCCCACAGTGGTCTCCCAAGTTAGGGCAGTGCATGCTGGATGTGCAAATAACTAGATGGGTGAAATAAAGCCAGTTTGAGGATCAGGCTCAGTGGCAGTGGTTAATAGGTGGTGCTCTGCCTGCATGCTGGTAACAAGCAGAATACTGCAGGAGTCTGTACGATGACCTGTCCCATTTAACATTTTTATCAGTGACCTGAAGGACATGATGAAGTACACTCTAGTCAAGTTTGAAGACACCATATCTGTGGGTGTTGTGTGGTGGGGAATGAGTTGATATGCTCAAGGGCAGGGCTACCACCCAGAGGGACCTGACCTTGCTGAACGAACAGGCAGACAGTAACCTCAGGAGTCTGAACAAGGACAAATGAAGACCTGCATTTGGAAAGGAAGAACCCCTTGCAGCTTGTTAGACCGTGTCTAGGATACTGCATCTCATTTTGGACCACCAATGCAAGAAATACATTGATAAACAGGAGTTGAAAGATAAGGTGCTTTCTTTTCTGGCTGTACTGTACTAGGGATAAAAGTATATTGACCATGAAAGAGAGAAGAGAAAGAATTTGTAAAAAGGAAATGTGTTGTTTGCTTAACACATTACATAGAATATTTTGTGGAGATCAAGAGTTGGCAAGATTTGAGAAGTATGGGACGTCTTCTCTGGAGACCCTGTTGGTTCAGAAGTATTTCAGTAAATCTGTCTTACAAAATTTAGTGAGATATGAAAAATGGTGTTTGGGGGTTGCAGGATTTCACTGGGAGATTTTTTCTGCTGCTTCCTGTAGAGATTCCTGTCCGATACTCTGGACTATTTGATGCTGATCTATGTAGGAGATGTTTAATTTCTCATGTATCAGGAGGTTTTCTTTCAGTAGATACCATGTCTGTTATTTCTTTTTCCTCTGTTAGATCTTTTCAGCTTTCTGTTTTGATTGCTGTCTTGGAGAGTTGAACAAATACTTTATTTTCAGTACTTTTGAGGTTGTTTACAGTCTGCAGTGTCTGTAGAGGAGACACTTTTCTTTTCTAGAGGTTGAATATTTATTCCAAGTGCCCTGGGAGACTGACCTAGAATCTGCTATAATGCACTAAGGTGAAATTTCAGTGCTTAGATGCTTTTGTTAAGAAGGTGATGTCAGCCAGCTCTTACATCCACCTGTTAATATTTTTATGTAAGTGCTCTTCACCCTGAATGAACTATCCATTTTATGCTGGTATGATCATAAGAGTAGTATGGGGTAGGGATTTCTTGGTTTCAGCAAACTTGGGCAACATACTTCTTTTAGAACCCAGAGTAGGAGTGCTGGTGACCATTTATAGGAGAGGTAAGTTACTGCTGACAGGATTTCCCTGCAGAGATACCATCTAGAGCCACTGCTGCAGAGCTAATACTGTAATTCTTGGAACTGATCCATTGCAGTCATGATGCATCTATCCCGAGCCAGGAACACCAACACATTGATTAGGTTTTAAAAACAAACAAGAATCCCTTTTGTGTTTGCAATGAATTTTTACAAACCTCAAATGAATCAGGTTACTTAGCAGTGATGAAGGCCAGTAAATGTGTTTTCCTTGGGTCTCAATTTGGATGGTTTGCATTTGCTCCTGGTCCCATGCTTATAAATGTAAAACCTTACTTCTCTAATACACTTTCATTACATAAAATTCTTTTTGACTTTTTCTTTTCCTTTCTTTCACATGTTAATTGCAGCAATCTATTGATCATTTGCAGGTAGATTTACATTACACTGGAGAAATATCTTATATTTGGCTTTGCCCTGATTTTTCTTACCAAATTTGAACAATTTTGGTTTCTTTTTTATCTAATTAAAGTAACTGAATTAATATATGCTGTGAAGGGCCATATGGGTTAGTAGTGTCTAACTGTCAGTGTGCTACTTTGGTTATGTTGATTTGAATCTGATATAGCTAAAACTCTTCAAAGTGTGTAGACAAATACTCAGCTGATTTGTTGCATCTTGGTTTTAGTAATTTCTTTTAATAGATAATATAAAGTAAAAATTATTGTTTGTGGAATCTAGCAAGTGAAATGAAAGGAAGAATGCTGTCTCCATCCCTAAAGCTAGCAATTTTACAGGCTATTGCTACTAAATTATACAATTGTTTGTTGTCTCTGGATTTTCTTTTGAGTCACATCAATAATTGCTTCCTGTTAATGTTGCTCACTTGCTGAGAGTTTGGATTATCTAGGAGCTCCAAGTTTAGTTAAATATTGCTGTGATGATGAATTAGCATTCCCAACTTGTCTTTCTTTCCAGAAGCATTTCTGCTTGTAGCAGAATTGTCAGAAGGCTTGCAGTATTGTCATGTTTTTGTTGAGTATAGACAAGCATTTTTCAGTCTACTTTAGGACTGAAAGGCAGAGGGATGGATTGGATTGTACCATCTTAAGCCCCTGCAAGGAGACATATCTGTCTGCCAGAGACCCAGAACAGTTTCCTTTTTGAAAAAGAAAATAATTGTGCTGGAGCCAGACGCTTGATCAGATGCAGTTTTCATGTTATGTTGTATCAGACACACATGTATGTGATTGAGCAATGTCTTGGAGTTTTTCAGTCTTGAGAAAGTATAAATAAATGATGAACTTCCAGCAGCTTAGAATAGAAATTCCAATATCCTGTAGTAAGTAACACTGTAGTTGAGTGGAAAAGCACAGAAAATGCTAACAGCAGTTCAACTTTTTTTTACTTTTATAAACATATAAAAAGTAAAAAAAAAAGTAAATGATTGGTATTAGTCAAAGGTAGTTAAGGGCATGTTCATACAATTGTAATGGTTCTTCCATAAAAATAAAATTATTGTGAGGGTTTAAGGTACAGGAGTTGGGGATGCCTGTAGCTGTGTATTGAGTAATAACCTTTTCAAAGGAAGGAAGGGAAATGCTTATGTTTCAAATCAAAGAAGAAAAGCTCTGTTATGAGCCAAATAGATATTTGTACAGGAGATTCTTCTGAAGGCATTTGGTCCTGGCTGCTGCTATTTGCATGTGCCATTGCTCTTATCTGATATGGCAGTTTTTGCTTAACTGGCACTTTTTCTAAGTTGGTCCTTTTCTGGATGTTGAGCAAGGTTAAGTTTAAACACAGATTTTCTAAAACTTTGATGTCTTTGATGTAATATTACTAATGTTCTTCAAGAGGTTTTTTCTTCTTTAACACCCTCCCCCAGCAGATTTTGATGACTCTGCTTTGCTTTCTATCCCTTAATTGCTTTTCTTGAAGTGTAAAACTTAACTGTATAGGGTAGAAGCCAAATCTATTGGTTTTGTGAAGCTGGGCTTTTAGCCTGCTTACCTGTTTGCCTTTTAAATTTTTCATGACCTTTCCCAGTAATTCCTGGTGCAATTAATTGCCATTTTTCTCTTTTGGTTGTTAGCTATAATAGTTGAGTGGGCAATAGCATTACAAATCAGTTTTGGTGATTTTATTACTTAAAATTTATTCTGGCATTGCTGTTTCCTGCACTTACACTTAATGTTTCCAGGTGCCTGAAGAATCAGAAAGCTTTCAGGAGGCAAAATGAAATGAATTAAAAATCTGTAATTCTTCACGTTTTTAATTTTGTAATTAAAAAAAAAAGCAAGCTTTGTTTCTTATATCTGGTTGTGAAAGAATCCATTCTGCAGCAAAACTTTTTTCAGGTCTTGATCTCATTAGGAAATTTCAATTCCTTTTGTCTTACTATCATTACAGGGATTCCTCTTGCTGAATGCCAGGGAATTTTAAAGGCTATGTGGAGTCAATATAATCGCATATTATTAAGGGGCAAAGTATAAGTTTGATGAAGCTCCTTCTGTTTCTGTGGATTCCAGAACAGAAAGTCATTATGTATAGTTAGGGTGGTATTTACTATAAGGGAAGTTACAATTCAGTGCACAAGGACAGCCAAATTCTATGACACTGTCAGAGAGCAAGTGAGGTTGGTATGGAACTCTGGAGGTCATCCAGTCCCATCCTCTGCTCCACAGCAGATCTAATTAGTTTAGGTTGCTTGTGGACTTGGAATAGAATTTTGGGTACAAAATTAATTCCTACCAACAAATAAGCTTCTGAGACAAGGGTCGGGCATATTTGCTAGGCAGGCTAGCTTGTGTTACTGTTGTCTTAAATTGTTCTGAACTTACTCTGTGTGTGTGTATACATATATATAAAATTCAGTATTATGAAATACCTGGAGTACTTCTTTTATAGTAACTTGGAATTCCCACCAAATGTGTCAGGTAGAAATTCTCTTAAAGTTTACTTGGAGGACAAGAAGCAGTAAATGAAAGACCTAAGAATGTTCCTAGTTCCACCCCTAGCTCCATAAGGGTGGAAATAATACAATGTATTCACTTACAGCTCTCAACCACTACTTCCTTTTTAAGAACTCAAAGGGGAAATTAATTATTATTTTCAATCTTCCTCTTTGAGAACTTTTCCTAGACTGCATATTCCAGCAGTTGTAAGAGAAAGCCAGGGATAGAAATGATCACAGAAAGGGCATATTTGTTTTTGCAATCTGTGTAACTAGTTGACATCAGGTAAAGCTACTGGTTGTGCTGTTTTAAGCAGGGCTTTTGGTAGGTACATAAATATTGTCTGTGACTATAAGCCAATGATTTGGTCTATGAACAGAGGGCTTCCTATGTAATTAAAAGAAGAACTGATAGACTGCTATTATATTAGTAATATGTTACCTATAACATAGAAAGGCATGTGGGTATTCTATTTGAATGCTCTTTACCCATGGTGTTATCTTGATTTTTAGTTAAACTTTTGAATCTGACAATTAGAAATTTAAAAGTATGTATGCTGTGTTTGGATAACTTTCATAGAAACAGAAGAAAAAATGGTTTTGGTGGTTTTTGTACTTGAACAAGTGCATTGCATTGACACACATGGACAACTCATTTTTTCTTTAGGAATCTGTGCACATGCTGTCTCTCTTATTTATTGGTAATAAATTAAAATTCCGCCCCCGCCCCCCCCAGGTTGAGTCTGTTTTGCCCGTGCCAGTAATTGGCGAGTGATCTCTCTCTGTCCTTATCTCCACCCACAAGTCTTTCATATATTTTTCTCCCCTCTGCCCAGTCGAGGAGGGGGGTGAGTGATAGGGTGGGCTTTGGTGGGCATCTAGCATCCAGCCAGGGTCAACCCACCACAAGGTTAGACATCCATCCTATTGCAGAGTATTGCCTCCTGATAACTTCAGTGCAGATCTACACTTTATCTGCCAGCTGACTTGTTCTGACCCTGTGTTCCAGAAATGGGCTTGGGAAGGGTTAGTTTGGCAAACGCAGCTGTCCTGCTTTCTTTAAGGCATTCTGGGACACCCAGATCACATTCCTGTGGGCTCTTTAGGTCATCCTGTTCGGGGGTTTTGCCTGCCACGCAGCCTTGTGTAAATGTACTTGCAGTTGAACAATTTTGTGTGCAGATACATGGGTTTTTTTTGGTCTCCCCTGGCTGATCAAATTAAAACATGCTCAATTTTTTTCTTCCCTTTCCTGTATAGCTTTGTGTGGAGCCTTTACAGGGTAGGTGTTGCTGGATGAATTTTAAATGATGACATAAGTTTTATAAACTAATGTTAAAGGATCTTTATGACTAGTCTTTCTTTTAACATCTGTAACTTGTACTCTCTTTGATGTATTTTGTAGTTTAACTTGCTGTACACATATTCCTTTATACCTGCAGTTTTATATTTCCAAAAGATTTTAAAAAATAATGTCTTTGTAATATTCTTTAAAAACCTTTTGTGAAGATGTTTTGAGTCTAATATTAGGGCACCTGTAATCTTGTAACATTATTTCAGTGACTGGATCTGCTTGCTGGTATCATGCCTCAAATTAAGTCTAGAAAGTGTGTGTTATATAGTTCTGCTTTAAATATTGCTTTAGACAGTTTTCATACAGGTGAGCAAAGCTGAGTGGAAACTATCCTCTCCTATACAGAGCAAAAGTTTTCAAACAACAAACTTGCTTATCCTTTTGGACATGTGGAAAAGGTAATAACTTTGACTGCTGCGCTCAGGCAGGAAGTGTTCCGAGTATTTGTTTTCATGGGACAGTTGTAGCTGTGGACCAAGTCTTAGTTGTGCTGCATGAAAGTGCTGTTTAATTGTTGGTAGTGCTCAAAGTTTGTAATTTGTGTAATATGTTAGTGATCTAAAATTGAGAGGTCCATTATCTGCATCCAAAAGGGAGCTCTTGCCCGGTGATGTTTAATGAGGTCACTTTTGTTAGTCATAAGGATACTTTTTTTTAATACCATCAAGGCTGAGCTGTTTGCCAAGACACGATGCAACTGTGACTTCTCCATTAATGCTAAAACTGCAAGTTACTTTGCAATTATAGAATAAATATCTGGTGATCTGAATCTCTTCTGCCTTAAGTTGGAATAAACCTAAAAAAATGTAATGAACATCCATATGCTTGATGGCATAGTAAAAAGGAAAAAGAAGAAAAGGAAATTGAACAACTGACTTTCCAGAATTGAGGCATTTGCATCTGATTTTTTCTTGATTAAAAAAACAAACAACAAACAACCAAACCTGTTGATTTTTTTAATTTGGAATTTATGTTCCTGGACAATGCAGGTGATAAGCATTCTTACAGCTGATGAAGATTGAATGTCTTCACAAGTGACTTGGTGCAACAATAGCTGCCTGTGCTTGAATGTTCATGTCTCTGGCAAATGCTAAGCACTTTGGTTTGTAGCTGAAAGCTCAGGGTGCCTGTACCTGTACAGGTGGCTGTTATTATCTGAGTATCTGGGTCCCAAGCTGTTGATTAGAATTAGTAATATGACAGCCCAACCCATCTGGGGGCTGTACTATGAGCATGCACTAACAAAACAGGAAATGCTGTTTTAGTGGAGAATTGTATTAGAGTAAGGAGCTTTCATGGCAGGATCTGTTTTAGAATGAGAATCTGTGATTGTGTATGGCCAGAAAATGTTTTTTATCTTAGAGCTTAAGTGTTGCATTTACAGGCACAGCCGAGCACAACAGATAGTTTGGAACGTAGGAAGAGGCCAACTTTTTGCAGTTTTAATATTAACAGTGGCTGCGTAATTGCTAGGACATTAAAAAGGATTTTAGTGTGTGTATTGGGCCAAATATGAAAAATGGGCCAATTCAGTCTTTACTCTTATGATTTTTAACCCTTATCGGGGTTTCTTTTCCATGAAGCTAGAGATACTGCAGTGGATAGGCAGAATTAACCTGCTACTGTTCTTCCCGGGTTTTTTTCCCCATCATTGTTCCTTTCATGACCTTTTTTAACTTCATTGCACTCATTCAAATACTAGAACAGTTATTAACAAAACTTCTGATTGAAGTAGAATTTCTCACTGTGGTTTTTATAACTCTTGATGCAATGTCCCATTTTAGTGGAAGAACAGAACACCAGTAATAAATTATCACAGAATTAGATGCACAGGTATTAGGGGCACTGCATTTGCTCATACAGCTGTCCGGGAGTGCAGATTCCTTTAGTTGTGTCCACATATAGGTCTGAGGGCCTTTTTGACTACTTAGCAAGTATTTTTTTAGTTTATGTATATGCTGTGTGGATTTAGGTTAGTGGAGATGAGCTCCTTATTTCCTGATGCATTGTATTTTTGAGCAATTGAAAGAGTACTAGCTGTAGTAGGGCTTACTAATTAAATGGAGCCTTTGAAGTTTGAGCTTTGTTTGCTGGCATCTTAGAAGAGGGAGGAGAAAGTTTATCTACTTTGATAAACAGGCCTTTAGAAAGAACCATATAACCTTGCACGAAGAATTATGATGGGAGGAATGTCTTGTATATTTATTTTATATAATCAGAAGTGGTAAAGCCATTTGCAGTGCAGCTCGTTTAAAGTGTAAAGCACCGACATACCTGTCTACACTTGAGGCACAGTAAGGGTATTATCATTTAAATGTCTGAATTTTAATAATTAACATTTGTTTAACATGCTAGTAGTGTATTAAGCCAAACTTAAAAGTTTTGAAAACATTATAATTTAAATACTTGAGTTGTTTGTTTTTCTCAAGTGTTACAGCTTCAATTTCTGGGAAATAGACATGGGTGATTGTTATTTATAAAATAAAGAATTAACAATTTTTTTCAGACACGTTGATATGCTTGGGTAAAACTGGTTTTTGTTTGCTTGTTTTTTAAAAAAAAGTCCTGTAGCAGGAAACTTGTGTGTCTGACGTCTTCCCACAACGCTAATGAGAAATTGCATTATGAAAACTGGGGTAGAATATGGAGTCTTTGTTACTTTCTGCAAAACCGGGTTCTGCAATTCAGAGAGGAATCATGCTTGTTAGTTTCCAGTTCTGTTCTTTTACAGGATTTCATTCCAACTCAAAAGGTACTTTACTCGCTATGGATTTCTGTGTTCCTCTGCTTTCTAGTTGCCTTGACAAAACAACTGGTCCTTCACTCATCCTCTCCTCCACATGCCAACTCTCGCACTTGGGCCACTCATAAAACGACTAGACCTCAGACTTCAGCTCGCTTGTCCATGCTCTGTACTGTTGGTCTTGTCTTCTTTCCCCTCATTGAGAGGAAAAGAATTCCAAGCTTTCATAAAGAGCTGTCTTACCTACCCTGTCTGTTTTTGAGCACCACTTCCCTATTGGAGTCTGTAAGGCTGTCTTCCTGAAAGTCATAGTTGTTCTGGCTGTCACCTTCCTCTCACTACTGTCCCTTTCTGCAAAGAAAGACAGATTCACAACAATCTGTGGTAGCATCCCATCTCAGCTGCACCTTTGACTCCTCTCCTCTTTTGTCCAAGTGGGTTTAAGGTAAGTGTCATGTAGTGAGGCAGCTAGACATAAGAGATTTTCAAGGCTGTAGAGAGGAAAATTAGGGGAAAAGGGGTGAGATGAAAGGCTGTAAGAAACTTCTCTGGTTCTGTGTCTCATTCCTTTTAAATACAAGCACCCAGTTCTTGAGGTCACTTTCTGTGATTTGAGGCTGCTAGCCATATTGAAAGGTGCTCTACAGGTGCTTAGGTACTGTGAGGGGCAGGCTGCAGAACTGCAGAGGTGAGCTTCATATCAGCACCGAGGCACAAAGCAGTTTTCAGCATTGGGGATAAACCATCAGGTGAAAAGAGCACTGAGCAGTGAAGATACCATGGAGTTTGATTGCACTGGAAATTCTACAGGGATGGGATAGAGACAAGATGATTGATGTTGCAAGTGTATGAAGTGATGCAAAAGGGAATGATTACACACTTTAGATTGCAAGTCGCTCTTTAAAAATAAAAAACAACCCAAAACCCAACAGGAAATATGTATTACCACTTCTCCTTTTTAAATTAACTTGTACCATTAAGCATAGGTCCTTGAGGAGCAGAGTTCTGTGCTGTTGAAAAAAACAATCTTAAAAGTTAAAATTATCATTTAAGGTAACAAAGCTTTCCTTGAAAATTTTCTATGTTGTCGATTTGAATGTTTAATTTTTAAAATGCATATTTTTCTCAGCTTAATGTTTTAAGTTCTATAAAGATATTCTTAACATGTTAAAAAGAGCCATCATCACGAGCAATGCAGAAATGGTGGCTGAAATGAGCTTCACTTACAGCAAAATAAATATTTCTTGATCAGACAGATTTTTTTCGTTGAACTACCTATGCAGTTGAAAGATTTTAGGGAAAATAGTTTCATCTCTTGACTTGCTAATGAGAGCATTGGATGTTAGACTTTGCTTCAGTGATTTTGGTTTATGTTTTAAATGGCAGCATGGCACTACTTCTGTTCATTTCCAAGGTTCTGTCACAACTAAAATAGTTTATTTCACACTTAATGTAGTTTTGAATGTGTTGCTTCATGAAGAAGTCTCGTAATTCAGTTTGCATGGTATTTGACACTAAGTACAGATGAATGTTTATCCTTAAACTGACACAGTGGTTAGCCTTGGTAGCTACAGAATGTAAAAGTTCTAGTAGTTTTCTTTAAAAATCAATGGTAGTTGTTGTTTGTTTGTTTTTTTCCCGAGACTGTCACAGTAAATAATGATTTTTATCAGCTAGCAATTTGAACTTCTCTGTAATACAGTATCTGAAGTGAATGAAAAATAAAAATTTAGGTAAAGTGGTGAGTAGTAAAAATATGGCCACTTAAGTGAAAAGTAGTTCCTGTGATAGTTATGTATTTGCAGAGTGCCTCAATTTTATGTTTTCCAAAACGAGCAGTATTAGAAGCTCTTTAATAAATTAATAATTTGATTTAATCAAGTTGGTGAGTTTATTTTTGTGGGATTTTTTGTGTGTTTGGTTTTGTTTTTATTTTTTTTTCTTTGAAATAGTTTAGGGACTGAACTCTTCTAATATGCATTGAATTTTCAGTTGAAATTATGCCTTCACATAAACCTGAGAGAAGATAAGCAGTAATCTATTGCAGTTTAAGTGGTATTGACGTTCCAGCTGATTAATTGACTCACCATGGGTGCACTTTCTGGGTTGCAGAACAGTGTTTGTAAATCACACACAGTTGGTAAACCTTTAGAAAGAGGGGGACGGAAGAATAAAAGGTCATAGTTGTTCCTAGGTGAAGTTTTATAATGGTTATTGTTTAACTGGAAAAGAAGTAAATGTGTTGCATTCTATTGTAAGTGCAAGAATAATTTATCATAGAATATTACCTTTGAGTGACTTACTTTGCTGTAGTCTTCTCTGGAAGAAACTGGATTAATAATTTGCACGTTGGTTGTTGTATATATGAATGATTGATAAAATCCAGAGGGACTTTCTAAAATTATAGCAATTTATGTTTGTAAATTATTTTATACAAAATAATTTAGGTATTGCTAGAATAGTTAAGAATAAATGATTATGTTCAGTTGGTTTGAAATGCTTACCCTTTTTCTGTCAAAATAGTATTTGTATGAGTTGTCTTGGGATTTTTCTCCTCTACTTTGTTACTCTGAACTATTGACATGGTGTACACATTTTTGTTTACCAGTTTACTGTTTCTGGTATTTAAATTTTCAAGCTAAACCTTTCAAAGGGAAGTGAAGAAAACATCAGTGTTCCTGATCTGCCTGTTAAGAAACACTGAGGTTATAAAACTGTTGAGAAATGGAGAAGGAGAACGCTCCTGGGTGGTGGTTGATGATGAAGTGTGTTATGCTTTCAATTAGATCTTGTTGGCGCTGGTTGAGTGGATGGTCTTGGAAGTCTAGAGACATTCAGCTGCTGAGCCTGGAACTTGTCAGGCCATCCACTCTGTGCAGTCAGTAGGTAGATAAGCTTAAGGTAGATAAGGTTGTCCAGCTTTGAATTAAGTGTGAAAAGTGCAATTTAACAAGGTAAGTGAAGGACCTTGGTTAACAGACCATGTTTATTTTATCTGCCTTGTACCTAATTTTAAGAGACAGAAGAGCAAGCCGTGGAGTAAACAAATATAATAAAAATAGAATTTGTTTGTCTCAAGAGAACTTATTAAGAATAAAATTATGTATTTGTGTTTATGTCAAGAAATGCAGGACCCCTTTGTTTTTAAGGTACCTTCTGTTAAGGTTGAAACTGTAGTTCGGGATATTCTGTGGCGTGCTTCTAGTCGCTTACGTGCTTTGCGCAAGATGGAATTGCGTGATGGGAGGGGACCAGTCTACACTCAACTCGTCCACGTGTCCAGTTTTTTTTTTTTTTTTTCTTTTCCAAAATAAACCAGAGCATATAAACAGGGAGGAAGCTGGAGATGTGCTGTGTTGGAACTCTTAAAGCAGATGTTTGGGAGAGTAGAACAGCTGTGTGCACTGCACCGTGCCTTTCCTGCAGCTGAGTGCGCTGTGAGATGTTACTGCTCCACAGCACAGGCCTGGTGCAAAAGAAGGAACTTATTAGGATGAAATATAGTTGAAATACACAGAGAAGAAAGCAGAGAGCTAACTCCTGGTGCTTCCCTGATAACTTAGGTGGGAAATACTGAGTGCTGTCAAGGAATGAATGTGCTATGCAGTAAAGCCAAGAGGTGTGTAAAGACTGGGATGTATACGTTACCTCTAAGGAACTACCGCGGAGTCTCTCATTTAAGAATATCTAAAATACAGCCGTTTCTTCAGCCCCTAGGAGCTACTGTCAGGTGGCAGCTGAGGAAGGAGGTAATTTTAAGATCACGTAGGAGGACCTTCTTCCTTCTTTTGGAGTCCGTGGTAGACAAGCTAATTCCTTACTACTAACAGGAGCAATGCGAAAAGGTGCTTTTCTGTAAGAAGATCTTACCCTTGTTACCTGTATCTGCTCGATTATGTAGCTTCACTGGATATTCACATGGATCTGTGTGTAAGCAATCAGGAGAGCTGTTATTGACCTATATATAAATTTCATATTCTGTTTTTATTATACAAATAAGATCTTAATTGTTTTAAGACTGGCTGGACAGACCTGGTTTTAAGTGGTAAATGCTTCTTTAAAATTGTTTGAGCAAAAGTGTCACAAATTTGGTTGTGTTTTTTTTTTTTTAATGGCAGGATTGAAATAATGCAAAGCTATAATAATCTTAATTGTCAACCTCCATCATCTATAGAGTTTGATATGCCTGGTATTGGCTTAAGACCTTGGTATACTACTTGGTTACAGAAGAAAACTATTTTCTAAAAAAAGTTAAGAAGAAAGACACAGTAGGGACACGCACGTTTCTCTTGAATTTGTATTCAATCATGTTGCTCTTAATGTTGCCAATTCCCAGTGGCCCAACCTATTTTCCTTTGAAACAAGCCATGGATAGCATCTAATCCTAATTAAAGTTTATTAAAACTTCATACTAATACTAGACTAATTATAGGTAGCGTGAAAGTCTCACTGATTTTTCTTTAATCAAAGTGTAGTCTTGTCTACAGCCATATTAAATTTAAGCTTGGATGGCAAACCTCCTGTTTAAGTTAAAGCTTATTACCTAACAGCAAACATGTTTTTTGTGGGAAGGCTGTGTTTGTACTAGGAGTGCAGTTGGAATTTTATGTGAACTTAATTTAAGAGTTCATCTGTTTTGGTGATACCCAGTACAGATTTTGTTTTTTCATAGATTAGATGGGCCAGTGTCGATAGGGCTGATTTGATGCACAGTACCAGTGCGTTGCCACTCTTATTAAATGTCATTATAACTTTTAATGACTGGAGAAACCAAGCGTGCTGAGGTATCTTCCATGTTCTGTTGGGACTGTAGATTATGAAATAATTCTTTAAGTGTTTTTGCTTTGAGTTACCAGTGCATATCCTTCTGCCAGTTGTTTTTGTTCTTTTAGTGAATGACTCATTCTCCTGGTTTGCTTTGGTTTCTGGACTTTCTCTTTTGTTCTTCTAAGAGCTTAGATAATGAATTGTAGCAGAACTTAATATGTTAAATGTCAAGAATCCATTTCAAGAAGGTGCTGCCTTTGTACAGAAAAAGCCTAACTGCAGTATTTTTGAACTGCTGATTAGGCATGGAAAAAAATCTTGCATGTTAATTCCAGTTCTTCTGCAACATATGGCCAATTTCTAGCTAGCTATTTTCTACCATTGACTAGGAAGTTCGGTTTCTATATTTAATGTGAAAAGGATTTGACAGCATTCTGATTTTTACACATTCTTTCTTATTCTGGGTAGAATTTCAGTAACTCGCATAATTTCAGTAGCAGGAACACTGAAATTGAGAAACTTAAATTTAAAACCTGAGAAGTAGGAGAATTGTTAATGTGGATGTTGTAGTTTAAAAGTACCTTGTGTTTGAGGCTCTAGATTGTAAAGATGGAATTGATAGTTTAGACAACCCACAGTATATGTTCTGTAATTAATGGTAACTTTGATATTACCTCCCCCTCCCTTCATGATATAGACAGTGTTCAGCTCTAGTTTCTGATATGTACTTTCTTACTGAATCGGGTTGCTTTGCCAGACTGGGTGACCGTGTCTATAATCGCGTTGCCCTCTAGTGGTTGCAACTCAGATTTAAGTAGTAAAAAGAAAAGGCATTTTCATGCTTAGGGAGGGGATTCAATGATTCTTGCTTGCAAATGATTAGGTATTTTGTGGTTTGGTTTTTTATCTTTTTTTAAAGTAGCAGTGTGTTCACTGGTCAGTGGAATGACATGCTACTTCCATGACAACTGAATGACACCAGGATTGTGCAAAGAAAACATAATACACTATTATATAACTTGATAGTAGGGAATACTACCCTTAATAATTATAACAGGGGAAAAAAATCCCCCCAAAAAACCAAAAAAAACCCCCACCCCACCTTGATGGATTTACTGTATAATTTAGCTTTTTTCTAATCTTAAGAGGATAAAATTAGTGCCTTATTGGTGTGCTGATTGCAGTGTTTGGGGATTTACCTTTGGTTACCACATGGGAAGAGTATAGTGGCACTTGCAACCTCTTGATGAGGCTTTGGGTTCAACTTTCAGGTGAGCGGCGAGTTTAAAAAAAAAAAAAAGTATTCGAGTCCTTCAGGCCCCCTGTGTTAATTTGCTCTTTTGTGATTCTTGGTAGGCAGAGTGATTTTTTTTTTTCTTCATATTTTCTCTACAACTACCCCATTTTTATCTAGTTCAAAGCATCACAATTGAGTTAATGAGAAAAATCACTTGATGACCCTTCATTCATGGGTAAACAATATACCAGCTTTCTGTGTTGAGTGGGACAGGTTCCCTGAATTGGTAGCTGCATAGAAAAGCCTGATAGTCAGAGGGTCAAGTCATCTTTCTGTAATTTCACACATGCTCTTCAGGTTTGAAAGTATCTGTACTTCTGTTCTCTCTCCCTCTTCCTCTCCTCATCCTCCCTCCTTTTTTAATTATATGAATTTGAAATGAAAAAAAACTATCAAGCTTATCCTAACTGCTTTGTTTGTTTTGTTTTGTTTTTAAAAAAAGAGGGAGGAGAAAGTGGAAGTAACTTTTCTGATGATACTGAAGTACAAAGAACACCTAAGTGATTCAATGTACATAGCATAAGCAACTTAATATCACTGCTTTTGGGAGGTGAACTGTGAAAAATTTCGCTGTTTCTAGCTATTAAAAGTGTGTATAATCTTGGTAAGAAAAATGTTATATTGTGTTTTGTCAGTTGGATAGTGTGACCTGAAATCTGCATATAAATGGTTGGAGGTGTCTTTGGTTTTCATACCAGGCAGGATCTGCCATTTAGAAAATGACTTGACGGCTGTTCAAAGAATTAAAACATGGATGGAGGATATTTCTTCTTAGACTGACAACGCAGAACTGCTGGTGCTAGAAAGACATTCTTTTTGTACTTTGAAAAGTGTTTTCCGTGTTTTAGAGGAAATATGGCACACCTAGTCCAAAAAATCGCAAGGCTTGATAATGTATTTCTGAGAGGTGTGGACAACTGCTGTCTCAGGCTTTACAGCTGAAAGGGGGTGAGATTGCCAGCAGTACTTTGCAATTCCCTTGCCCCTGCCCCTCGTGCCCACTGGCAGATTGGTCATGGGCACTTACCATGTGTTCAAAGTACTTTTTTATTGACAAAGAGATTTTAAAAGGCCTTCAGGCTGTTTTGGGGTTTTTTTGTTAGCTTGTCTGAAGAATAAAATTCATGGGCACAGTGTTATCAGTGTAATGTCCGTGATGACTTTGTAGATATGATGGAAAACAGATAGAAAAAAAGACAACAACGTACTTTTGTCTGTGTAGAAAGCTGTACTGGAATAATTACCTTGGCAAGTTTTGCAATGTTAGCAAACCTTTTAATCTGTAAATCCAAGGTACCATGTATGTGATTTTTGCCCTCGACTAAGACTGGTGTGAATGAGTCACTGTGTTTGAGACTCTAATTACCCTATCCTTGAACATCTTATCTGTGCTGTGCCCGTTCCTCTGTGTCTGCTGAGGTTGTTCTGATGTTCTGAACGGTGAGAAGGCTGCAGCACCTGCCGCTTGTTTGGAAGCCAGTAGGACACAGCCAAAGAAAGGGCTGACTAATATTCTCTAAGATTGCCTAGGAAAGATCATACAATCTCTCACAGTGCTGGCAGGCCCAGGTCAGTATGTGGATACATGCTATAGGTATTTCTTTCCTTAAGCTTAAAAAAAACCCAACATCATCTTTTTTTAATTGTAAAATTATTTATCTCAAAGGAACACCAGAATAATCTGCCTTTGTTCATGAATACCAGCATTCAATTACTGCTTGCTTTGAAAGTTTTGATCCAGGAATGAGTTGCAAATAAATACAGCCTCCTCCCAGACTATTTTTGCTCTCACTTAGTTGGAGGTAAGGCTTGGCAGTGCCTTGAGTACAAATATTAAACTCCCAATTGTCAAGTTTCTCCTCTGTGCTGGAGAATGAATTTTCTGTCTTTGAATGAAGCCGCACCCTTCTCTGACGGTGTTTAGTTTCCAGTTAATTGCATTTGCTTTCTGTATGGAATGCTGAAGTTCAAAACACAAGAGAAAAAAAAAATTTCAGTATTTTTTTAAGAAGAAGTTTTGGTCCTTACTTGATGCAGAGAAGTCTTCAGAAAAACATGGAGGAGCATATTGTCCTGGTGACCCCTTGTTTTCAGTATGAGGAAGTATGCTGTGAACTCTCACTATGCTCTATTTTGGTAGTATTTGTGGTTTGGACCTGTTACAAAAGTATCTGGTTTAGCATGATTAAAATTAGTAGTGTCATTTATACTTAGGCAGTTCTTTTGAGTTAAAGCTTGTACTTCTGCATCTTTATTGGCTGCATTTAATTTATATCACAATAACATTAAGCCTGTCCTCAGTATGGTCATTTTAACTGTAGTTTAGAAATGTGCTGAACATTATTTTCCTTGTGATACCTGTTATCTGTTAATATATAGTTCAGTAGCAGATGATGACAAAGCAAGAAATCTTTGCATTGTGCAAAGGAGAAATGAAATAACTAGGCCTGCTGCAGATGTTTGTTTTTTAAAAAAAAAGAAAAAACTGTAGAGAAGTCCTTTCAGATGGACTATGTCCCTTGCTAAAAGGAAGGGACACATCTTAATTTTTTCACTATATTTTTAGAGTTTTAATGTAGTGTTATTGTGACAATACCAAACTGCTATTGCATTTGGATGTGTTTGTGAAATCTGATGTGTTTTTTTTCCTTTATCTGAATGTGTGATCACTGGGAGTTTTCTCTGTCATAAACCAGCAGTAGTATGGAATTACTGATAGTAGGTAAACACAGAACCTTATGGGGAAGGAGTAGAAATGACGAAAGGTTGAAATAGTTTCAACAGCTTCTCCCTTTATTCTGTGTAAGGTTGAAAAGTGAACACGTGAGGAGAGATCCTTCTTTGCAAGGAGTAGAGGAGCTTGGGTGTAATGATTAACTAGTTGGAGAAACTTAGCAGCGTGTAGCAAGATAGTTAAGCAGCTTTTGCAGTACTGCACCTGCCTTGGAATGTCTGGGATTGTGGTTGAGAGTTGGACTTTCCTGATAAACTAACAATCAGCCTCGGACTTTTTGCTTTCATATAAGTAGATCTTCTCTTCTGACCCTTCATCTGGTAGAGTATGTGGCAATCTTGGCTTCTGTTGTGGTTTTTCTCCAATTTGCTTGCAAATGAAAAATGTACTTATTTGCTGATAGAAGTTTAATAACACAAATTTCTTAAGGAAAATTTCAGTTTCAGCTAATTTTTCTCAATTAATAGTCACTTAGTTATCTCAGTAATTCAAGATTTTTGAGGATGCAGAAACAATGGATAATGTTAGCACTGGATTTCTTTTTCTGTGTACTTACTGAGCCAGATCCTCATAATATTTAAAGATTTCCTTTTTTAAAATACTCCTCTTCTGCTTTTACTGTTGATTCTGCTTATTCTCCAATGTTTTCTCACTAAAACAATTTAGTGTTTATTTTAGCAGCTCTTGTAGATCTTTGGTTTTAGTTTTTATTTATGCAAGGTTTTATAAGGTCAGTCTCTTAAAATTTAAAGACCAGGAGAGATTTATGCCTGACCTGTGGTTTTAAAGCAGGGGAAAACTATGTCCAAACATGACAAATCTCCCTTTTTGTGCCATACTTTTCATTGCAGTAGACAGAGACAAGACTGCAGCTTATTTTGATCTTGCACTTTTAGAAAAGTTGGCCAAAGAATGTAACTGTCAAGTTTAACTGCTTCTTGATCACAAATGTAAGAATAAACATTTTCATTCTCTGAATAGTGTTAGCATTTTCCCTAGTGGGGTATATTAGTGCAGGTGCTTTTGCCAGTTGAAGGTAAGAGTGAGTTGCAGTGATGAATTGCAAGCCTTTGGGAACATTCATTTGAAAAGGAATTAGAGTTATATATGGGAACCTGCTCTTTGCAGAGTTCATAGTTATTTATTTTATCTGGATACATGCATCCTACAAATACAGTCATTGGGACTTTGTACACTTCAAGATGATATTTACTTTTATTATTGCAAAGTTTGAGTATGTCATGTTGCCAAACTCATTGCATTTATTACAGTAAACAATACTACTTAGCTCTCAGTCTAGCTTTGGAGGAAAGCATTCATGTAAGGGCATCAGGATTGATAAGTATTTCAGCAGTATTTTCCACTTAGAAGTTATTATCTTAAGTGGTTATCCTGAAGAAGCCTGGATTTCTGGGTAATGGCCTTTTAAGGTGTTTTGTTTCTTTATTTTAAAGCCATATTAAGTTGCAGTTTATTTCCGTAATTGATTAATATGGAGAACACAGTAACATTAAGCGAAGCCTCAGAAAGTCACCTTGTCCGTGTGTTTTCCCCAGGGTAAATGTTTGATGTGGTGATAGAAGTTGATGGAAATTATACAAAGTAATCACTGGTATCACAGTGATACATGATACACAGCTGTATTAATGTCTTGGGTAACGAGAGACTGAACTTCCTTAATGAAATAGAGTGCAACTTCTTTGCAACAAGTACAATATCCTTCTAGAAACCTGGTTTTTATCTAGTTTTTACTGGTTTTATGAGTCCATTACACTAATTAAGTTTTTAATATGGAGCAGGAAAGTTTTTTCACAGTCTGTTGTGTAAGATATTGTCATCTGTGACAGCAGTAATACAGAATAAGTCTCTTCATTATATTGCTTTTGTATTCTAATGAGTCAGTTTGAGCACTTCAGGATCATGTGTGTTTAATCATTTTGCAGGAATCTTTCCCTTGATTGCGCTTTGTTAATATATTTTAGCTTGGGACTTAAAGCAGCAATATAACTTAATCTCTTAGTGTCTTTAGGATGAGAATTTCACATAAAATTAAAATTATACTTGAGAATTTTCATGTAGGCTGAAAATGCAAATAAATTTTTGTTTTCCTCAGGAAAACTGTATATAATTAGTACTGAATTGGGGGATTTTTTTGTAGGAAACTTTTCGGGTTGAAACTCTGTAGGAAAAACTATTCTGAATGGGGTTGCATCTCCTTTTCTGAGGCTGTTAATGTCCTTAATCTATTTTGTGATTTACTTACAGAAGAAACTTTTAAAGCATGGCAGATGTGAAGGGACAGACTTTGATTCAGCTGTGAAGAGAATAAATATAAAACTTTTCTAGTTGTCCTGGAACCATCTGGTATTTGTAGCAGAAGGCTGATTTTTCAAGAATTCTTGTGAGCTGTGAGAACAAAAGTTAAATAAAAGAGGTATTCTAAAGAGTAGTAATTAGTAACTATGGTGACAGATGTCTCACTGTAGCAAATCAGTCAGCTATATATAAAACCAAATTGCTTGTAAATTAGAACTCTTCTTCTAGATCTCTTCTTCTTAAAAATAGCCTTTTGCATCAAAACTAGTGACACTGATGTGGAGAGAGATCTATTTTTGTCTGGTGGTGTCACATTTTGTGGTAAAACATTTTATCTTGAGGTTTTTGGGGAGTATCTTGTCATCCTGCTCCTTTTGACAGTGAATGCGTTTCTGGATTATTTGAATAATCTACGAATATATCAGTGATCATCACGTGCATCTTGTAGGTAAGATGCACACGACCACTGATATATGTGTAGAACTACTTTATTTGAACTACTTCATTCCGCACCTTCTGTTTACTGCAGAAAACTTCATTCAGTAAGAGGAATTAATATTGTGTACTGTGCCTAGGGTAGCTTCAGGTCACATCCTTCAGCATGAATCTTCTACGTGAATGTACTTATTACAGAATTTTGAGGAATGAAGCGTTACTGCATAATAGAGAGTGGTCAGGACTTGTTCTTCTGTGACTGGGTGTTTTACTGCATTTTGCAATTACAGAATGTGATTATTGGGAGGAGTTAACTTCACAACTTGTCGAGTTAGGTTACAAATTGTTGTTTCTAGAAAATAGTTTGTAAGGTTACGTGGATGCTACCAGTTCTGCCAGAGGAGGGTGAGGGCAAATAGCTTAGAAAGGGGAACCATCCTTTCTTGATAATGTTTCTATTCATCACGGTTGGCTCCAGATTTTTTTTGTTGTTGTTAAAAAAAAAAAAATAGGACTTGGGCACCTTTTGTGCAAAGTTTTGGATGAGTGCACAATCATGAGGTCAAAGCCTTGTTTTCAGTATAAGCTATTGCTTTAATATTGGTATCCTACGATGCTCATCTGATATGAAATAGTTTTTTCCTTATAAATTACCATCACCGTAATAGTACTGTATTTTTTCCAGAATTTTTGTTGTTCTAGGTGTTTGGAGTGATGGTAGTTCCTTTTAGAGCTAAAGTAAATAAAATAAAACTGAAAGTGAGTTATTGATGTTCATACAGTTCTGTACTGACCATTGGGATGTTGGGGGATCCAGAAATTTTAATGCAGTTTGTTTTACTTATATTTTATGAAAGCAAAGAAGATGGAGGTAATTGTGGTTTTCTTAATTTACTCCAACTTCAGACAGCTATTTCCTAATACAGAGAATTGCAAATTCTGGTTGTGAAATGTACTTTAAGGTCTTAAGATTCTGACCTATAACACTGACAGAAATCAGAGGACTGACACTGTAAATACAGCCT
The DNA here is from genome assembly GCF_000700745.2 of Antrostomus carolinensis. Classification (NCBI taxonomy): domain Eukaryota; kingdom Metazoa; phylum Chordata; class Aves; order Caprimulgiformes; family Caprimulgidae; genus Antrostomus; species Antrostomus carolinensis. The sequence continues at coordinate 277 of NW_010299211.1, read as the reverse complement.
GCTCTCTGCTGTTCTCTTCGTGAATGATGCTGCTGCAGTGGGAGCTGTGAGTAAATGGCTTACGAAGCAGCCTCGAAAATGTGCTCATTCTCAGCCCAGGTCATTGTTATATAGCAACAAATTAAGAAACCAGACAATGATAGGAATTCTGAAACCACTCTGAGTTGTTCAGCTGTCCCTGCCATTGAGCCAACTTTGCTGCTCTCTGTGGTGGGTGAGGAGCAGGTAACGGGTGGTGGTGGGTTTAGCTACCTGGACTTGTGCAAGGCGTTTGACA
>NW_010299210.1:67300-79688 GCF_000700745.2 Antrostomus carolinensis | reverse complement strand
CCCCCAGCTTCCCCCCCCACCCCGCCCTCAAACCCACCATGAGCTGAAACTCTCATTTTAATGGAGACTTGGGGATCGACAGAAGCAGAACTCACTTCTTTTTCCAAGTGAGACATTTGGTTTGGTCACCTTGGAAGCTCTTCCAGCTCAAGATTTAAAGTGGGATTCTAAAGGTAAGGGTCTATATCCAGAAAAATGCAGAAAAGCTCTAAATCCAAATATTTTTTGGAGCTGAAAAGAACAGTTGCAGTAGCTATGAGATACAATCGGCACTTACACTAGAAGGGATTTTACTTTTCTTTCTGTTATAAGAGTTGGTAGAAGGTATCTCACATATTTCACATTTAATCAAAGTTTTGAAATTCCAAATTTTAATAGTAAATATTACACCTCTCCACCACTCCCTATAAGACTTATCCTTTTTTCCCCCCTTCTGATTTAAAAATTTTTAGCCTCAAAATATTGAATAGAAAAACAATTAGAGAAGGAATTTCCAAATACTGTTTACCCTTCCTCCACCCTCACTGTTTTCCAAGGCACTGGCCAATGCCTTCTACACCACTAAGTCTGAGAAAGGCAGCACCCTTTCTCCTTTGAATATCAAACTCTCACATTGCAGAAGGTGCCTATAGAGATACACTATTACCACCATCATAAAAGTACTGAATCAAGCAGAAAAAGGCCCTTTGAAGAGCAGAAGCATCTGCCTTGCTTTGCTGTTCCATGGGGCTGTGCAGATAGGAAAATGCCGGGAAGCTGAATGCCGGTTGCAGAAGGTGAACGCTGCCAGTTCTGTGCTTGGTGAGCTTTTACTTGAAAGACCTTGGTGTCCAGCTTTAATTCCTGTCAGGCTGAAAAGACTTCTGCAAGATGTCAGCTAGAAAAGCAAACTCGTCTAACTCTGCCTGCAGCTCCTGCTCACTGATTATTTTCAATCAGAAAGCTCAGAGGCTCAGCTCCGGTAAACCAGCCTGCTCCTTTTTTGAAGTGAACAGAGCTACACAACTTTCTATGTCCCAAAGCATCTAGCCCAAAGAACGCTGCAACTTCCAAAGGCAGATGTCTCTCTCCCTCTCTTTGTCCTTGTTCTTGCAATTTTATTCACTAGATACAACTCACAGGAAAAACACCTTTTGGTTTTGGAGGCAGGCAGTGACACCTTATCTACAATTGTGCAAACAGCTGTTGGGTTCCTTTCCTGCAGTCATTTTGTGTATCAGTGAAATGCAGTTGGCTGCACAGTTTGAATGAAGCATTACTTTGCTTTGATTGATTTTTCCCTGCTTCTGCCAAGGCTTGACCTGGAAATGAATACCATCCATCCCATGAGTATGAACCACTAAAGGTTTGTGTGCTGTTTGATAACTCTTCTCTGCTTGGGACATTCACTGGGCACAAGCAAGATCACTGGCCCAGGCTGAGCTCCCATTCATGCTAGATGCTGTATCCATTACAGAAAGAGGCAGCGTCTCCAGTCTGCTCAATCCTAGTCAGGGTGTCTCCAGTTTGGGGCACTTCATCTCGAAAACGAGGTATGGGGCAAGAGCGATAGTTCAAAGCAACAAGTAAATATGATTAGAGGCCCAGAAATCCTCACTTGCAAGAATGGTCTGCAGTTATTCAATATGGCTGAGAAAGAACACAGTCCTAAAATAAAGAAAGGCCACCTGAGAAGATGTAGCAAATCATCCATACTCTCTGCCCATGGAGGAGAAAACCCCTGGCCTTAAATGTCAGCAAAGATCAAGGTTAGAGAGTCAGGATAAGCAAGAACAGGAGAACATGGGCTAGACATGTGAGGACCATCACTGATGTAACACAATGTAACCCACCACCTCATTTTTTAAGACCACAACTGCCCTGTCTCATCCTGGCTTTCTTGGACAGACCATTCTGCTGTGGTGGGTGTTCTTACCAATTCTCCTGGGCAAAACAGATCAGTGACAGTCACAGGGTAGACTGAGTAGAGAGTTCTGAGAGTGAGAACTGGTAGAGAGTTCTTCTTTACTCTAAAGAGCATTTTAATTGAAGGGCACCTCATACATTAGGAGAAGGAGAGGTGCCACCATTCACTCCACTTGTCACTTTACATCTGCTCAGTGGTGCCAGGAATGAAATCCAGCAATCTAGGCGAACAGGATTAATTTGTTAATGAATGACAAGGAAGAGTTCTGCTGCAACGGGGTGCTGGAGGAGGCAGCATGCAGAAGTGGTCATTAAGGAAAGAGCTGTTCCACTGATGCACGAGATAAATGTCTAGGTAGATGAATACTGTTCAGAGTCAAATGGTATCTCCGAGACACAAGGTGCCTCCTAAAGAATCACTATGATATATTTGGGGTTGGATTTTCAAAGTCATCTAAGGGTAATTTCTTTGGAGATTTTAATATAATATATTGGTTTGCTTGAAAAAAAGAAACCAATCTGTTTTTAAAAACTGAGAGAAGATAAAGAGTCAGCTGTAATTTAAAAGCACTGAGAGCTATGTATCTGTTTTGAAGAGGAGAATGATTTTTCAGAGCTCAAAGCAATGAAGCACCCAGCCTCTCTCATGCTTCAGCACCTAATTCCCTTTAGTTAAAATTGAAACACGATGAATTTCATGTCAAGCCAGTTCTCTGTACAGAAGAGCATATAAAAAGGTTTCCAGAAGATGTTTAGAGGCATAACACAGGGCTATAATATGAAATACATGACAATTTCACATACAACTATAATTGTATTATACAGCCGTTATCGCCAGCGCGACTGACATAATGTCCAATTACGAAGGAGGAAATGACATCTCCTGCAGCTTAACAGCTACACCGTTAAATATGGTCAGTCTGTGCCTCGGGAGAGTTATTAAAATGGCAGAAATTAATGTTAAAATAATTGATTGGCATTTCCTTAAGATGCAATAATGTTCCTGTAAATCTTCTTTAGATAAGAGGAATGTACCCGAGACATTAAAGGACTTTTAGTGTACGTGTAGTGAGGGTGACTCTCAGTGAATAATAAATGGCTCCAGCTGACTTGTTGTTATGGCTCTGATATTGCACAGTATTAACTTTTAAGGCATGCCTTCAGAACTCAGGAACTTTATGGACTCCTGTGTTTTATGAGCTTATAACCTTAAAGTCCTTCATCCTGGAGACGGCAGCTTTTTTGTTCCATTTTGTGATTACCAGGTAGCTGCTGGCACCGCTTCCTTCTCTGCACCTTACTCTCCAAATCAGCCTCCCTAATCGATGTTAGTTTTACTGGACTGGAATTGAACCACTTTAGACCATATTTCCTCAGATATAAAAAGTTATCTAGGGCTTTACTGTTCCTAAGTGATGTATGCACATTAGCTAATTAATCTCGCTGAGTAGCATATTAATTTCTTTTAATTTCCTACCCTACTTGAAAAGGTAGCATTTCCCTGAAACTAGTGTGATGGTATAAAAAGGGATTTGCAGATTTAGACTTTCAGAGTCAGCTTGGGGGTTTGGGTCTGAGTTATGCGGCAAAGAATACACATGAGAGCGTGTGCACACACATGCACACCCACACCCACACACACCCCCACACACGCCTTCACAAGACAGACTGCACCCCACTCTGGTCCAAAAGAGCCTTTTAATGTTAGTAAGCTTACCTCCTATTTTCAAAGATGCTTAAATCCATATGCAAACAAGGATTGAGGTGCCTCAGAGGAGTTTCAACACCCAAATCCAATGTGGCAGCCCAGCCCCCCTGCTCAGCCCCTCTGCTCAGCCCCTGCTGCTGGCTCCATAGACCTTATTTTGCAGTTGGTACAATCAAGGCTCTGTTTCTTGGCATGTACAGAGGTACTTTGGTCTTCTCTGAAGACTAGTCCTGCTATGAAGCTAGAAGCAAGGCTCTCCTCCAGCCAGGTCTCTCAAAAATTCAGTCCAACAGGCTAGCTGAGGGCACATCCACCCATGGCTGGACATGCCTACCTGTGCCTCTGTTTTTCCTTCCAAAGCCCATTCTCCTGGAGCTACTCCAAAACACCAGGCTAGACGGCTTCTGGAGCTGTACCATTCCTGGGAGGAATGCCCATGGGGTGGGGTGGGGAAGGACAACTCAGCCTTTGAACCCTAAAGGTGATGGTCAACCTGGGTGGCCCCCCCTGGACTGGGGAAACAATAAGACCTGTATCACATTTGTAATAAAGTGACAGCTATCATCCAGCTTGATTTATCAGTTCATTCATCATAAATCCCAGCCTGTGATGTCCCACTCGGAATTCAAGGACATGCTCAGAATTGTTTTCACCCCAAAAGAGCCCGTTTCTGAGCAGGTGTAGGGGTATGGTACAGCTTTACCTCTCCCTGAATCTGCCTGCACCTAATGCAGAGGCTTTTATACCAGCCTCGTGCCTTTGGGCGTGGGACAGGGACATGCATCCAAATACAGTTATTCCAAAGGATCACATTAGTGTAATCATATATACTTCTGGAAACAGGCTGGGAAAAGGCCACAGCACAGACTCCAAACAGGCTGGGAACCATTGCCTCACCTAAGGTCTAGATGCCACCAACCAGACACTGCTGCCCCCCATGAACTTGGTCTTGCCCTTAGCATTGATTTGGGGGTCAAGCAGGACCTGGGTGATACATAATCTTCACAGCACCCTGTGTCTTCACACAGGTGAGCACAGATGTGCCCTAAACCAATCATGACCTGATGCTTTCATTGCCCTCTGGTATGGGTAGCTCTTCTTCATGGGTAAGGCATGATTGTGGGGCAATCATCTTCCTGGGATGTTGCTCTCCCAGGATGGCAGTTAAGTACTCTCTACAGGTGAATGATGGGCACAACCATTTTGATTTTTGCATTTTTTTTCCATGAAATATCCTACCTTGGTGGTGTTCTATCTTTTCCTCCCCAGCCAGCCCATGCTGCTTTCCAAATACTTAATTATGCCCCTTCACCCTTCTCATTTGTGGAGTGATAGAAGTGGTGACAGGGCTGACATTCCTTCACTGAGTTTCTCAGGAACTTTTTTTTTCCTCCTTTTAAAAAATGTTCTCATCAGTTCAATCAGCTGTTTATATATAAAGGCTGTCAAACTCATTTAAGTTAGCGAGAACTTTCCCCTTTCTGAGCAGGCTGGAAGAGGGCAATGCTCCCTCTCATCTTCATGGTGATGCTTTTTAATTGTTTTCAGATTAAAAGTGCTGCAAAAATAGATGATGAAAACAAACAAACAAAAAGTGTAGTCATTTTTCTAAATAAGTGCCACAGTTTCATAGGTTTCTTGCTTCTGGGCTGGGATTGATTCTGGGTTGATGGCATTCTTGCAAGGGTGGATGAGACTCTTCTACATCTCTGATATGGACTGAGACAGTATTTGCATTATGCTGGAGCTGGTGAAATGATGTAATCATCCTGTATAAAGTAACAGATTTATTATTTTCAGTTTCCTGGGAAAAAGTAGTCCAAGGCACGCAAAATATTCCATTTTATTTAGGACATCTGAGTGCATCTTGTTTACCTGGACTGAAGTAAGTTTGTAAATCAGATTCCATTTTGAACTAAAAAAAATCGAACCAGGTTGCACTGAAAACACAGACCTGAAAATCACTGTTGCTTGAGAGCACAGACAATGTGTGCAGGGTTTGCTCACATTGTCTGTGCTCCAGTTTTGGAGCCCCCATCACAAGAGAGACCTGGAGCAGCTAGAACAAGTCCAGAGGAGGCCACCAGGATGATCCAAGGGCTGGAGCAGCTCTGCTGTGAGGACAGGCTGAGAGAGTTGGGGCTGTTCAGCCTGGAGAAGAGAAGGCTCCGGGGAGATCTTATAGCGGCCTCCCAGTACCTGAAGGGGCTACAAGAAAGCTGGGGAGGGACTTTTCATAAGGGCAGTTAATGACAAAACAAGGGGAAATGGGTTTAAGCTGAAAGAGGGGAGGTTTAGATGAGATATTAGGAAGAAGTTCTTCACTGTGAGGGTGGTGAGACACTGGCCCAGGTTGCCCAGAGAAGCTGTGGCTGCCCCTCCCTGGAAGGGTTGAAGCCCAGGCTGGATGAGGCTTTGAGCAACCTGGTCTAGTGGAAGGTGTCCCTGCTGATGGCAGGGGGGTTGGAACTGGATGATCTTTAAGGTCCCCTCCAACCCAAACCATTCTATGATTCTATGATTCTAGGGATAAGGAAAGGGATCATTAAGCCGTATATTTTCATGAAGTTCCTTCAACATGAATTTGCAAAAACATTTTAGTTGAGCAGATTTTGCTTTTTATGGGAAGGGTGTAAAAAAATCCATTGCCTTAGAAGTGTCATGGAAGGCCACTGTTAACCCTCCTGCTCTTCTGGTAGCAGAGGGAGGACACAAACAGGCATTGCTTGACCTCAGATCCTGGTGCTTTGGCACAGCACTGCAGAGACTGCCCACACCTTCAAAACTCTGACTCCCCCAAGTCCTCAGTGGTACCAGTCATCCCTGTGACTGCCTCACTCCAGAGCTGCTGGCCTTGCTGTTATTGTGAAATAATTTATTCACCATTTTTTCCCCCATTTTCCTCACCACTCTTTGCTTTTATCACATAGAAAAACTTCCCCTCAAAAAAGAGGACATCTGTTTGATAACAGGATGGTGTGGGTATTCAGGGAGAGGTGGGAAGCTGGGCTAGAGTACACCTGAAAAAATCAGAACTTTGTTCAAAATACTTTATCTAATTGTATTTTCTCTTTTCCAGACAATTCTGTTAGTGGGTGGTAGAGACGTGTGTGCATTACAATATAAAAGCAGCATCTTCCCTGCTGACAGTGTACATGCTCACACACACAGAGCTCTGGGCTTAGGTATGATGGGGAGCGGAAGAACACAAATCAAACCCAAACATTATTTTTTTTTCCCATTGAGCTGTCTGGGTTGTCAGTTAGGGAAATTAACCCATCTATCACACACCTCTAATTTCCCATCGCTTTCCCTGAAACCTGTGGGCTTTTAAAGAAACTTCTGCTTTTTTTTTCCCTCATTATTGTGTTTCTTTTTTATTTCCTCCTGTTCTTAAGTAGGAAAGTCCCAGAGGATTTATGTGTCTCAAAGAGAAACTTTGGAGCTTTTCTGATTCTTGCATGAACTTACACAGAAGTTACAGGGAACATGGCCAGGCTGCTGTGCCAGGCAAACAGTCAGCAAGGGAAGAGCCTGTGTGTTTGGGGAAGGGAAGGGGCGAGGGTGTGTGCTCAGCCTTGGACTTCTTTTTCCCAGGAAACTGAAAATAATAAATCTGTTGCTTTATACAGGATGAATACATCATTTCACTGGCTCCATCACTGATGCCTGCTCACTACTAGAGGTGTGTGGGAATCACAGAATTCCAGAATTGCCCAGACTAGAAAAGACCTTTAAGATCATCAAGTCCAACCATGAACCCAACATTGACAAGTCCCCGACTAACCCATGTCCCTCAGCACTATGTCTACATGACTCTTCAATCCCTCCAGGGATGGGGACTCCACCACTGCCCTGGGCAACCCCTTCCAGTGCCTCAGAACCCTTTCAGCAAAGAAATTCTTCCTCACATCCCGTCTCAACTGCCCTTGGTGCAACTTGATGTTGCACAGACCCACCCCCACCTCTCTCCACCCTCCTTGCAGGGACTTGGACAGAGCCAGAAGGTCTCCCCTCAGCCTCCTTTTCTCCAGGCTCAACAACCCCAGTTCCCTCAGCCGGGAACTCAGCACTCTTATGCTCCAGACCCTTCCCCAGCTCCGTTGCCCTTCTCTGGACACGCTCCAGCAACTCCATGTCCTTCTTGGACTCAGGGGCCCAACACTGAACCCAGCACTTGAGCTGCGGCCTCACCAGTGCCCAGTACAGGAGGATGGGAACTTCTCTGGTCCTACTGGCCACACTAGTGCTGATCCAGGCCAGGATGCCAAGAATGTGTTCCAGGGTGTTTGTGCAACACCCTGGGTGCTCGTGTTGCTCTGTCTGGGATATTTGATAGTCTCAGCTCCTAACACGTGTTTGTTTGTGTCTCTTGATGTTCAGGGGACTGTATTTGTGTTGGGTTGTGTGTGTGCACGTGCCCCTGGCTGTATTTGAACTGTCACTGTTCACGTAACAGATCCCTGTCCAAACCACTGGCAGGTGCACGGTCCCTTCCCTTCCTCTGCGTTCCCCTGCGTGCCTTCCATCTCCTTCTTTAGTTGATGTTGTGCCTCCCCTGCAAAGCCTTCACATTTCTAGATTTATGAAAATGGCAGAGTAGAAAAGAAAGCTGGAACAGCTGGGGATGCCTTGGGGACGGCACTTCCTGGCCCCAAAGATTACCACGCTATCGCGTTGCACTTAATTGTTCCAGTGTTTAGCAAATTGCATTAATTAAAGTGGCACATCTGGGCTTTTTATCAGGGGCTGTGCAGTTCTGGTTTTGATCCTGCAGTGACGGGCTCTGACAGTATCAGCACCCCCGGGTAAACACTCATTACACGAGGGGAAAGCTTCCTTTATTCTGTGGGAAGCTGAAAACTGGGTCTGATGGAAGCACAGAAGCCTCATTGAGAGGCCTCCAGTAAGCCCTGGAAAGGAAAATCCAGTCATTAGTAAAGTTCAATCACCACAGCTCTGCTGATAGCAACAGCTACCCTGCCCAGAAAGGCTGGGCTTTCCCTCTTCCCAATTAAATCAGCTTCTACCCATGTTGCAGGTTTGCACCCAAAAAGTAACTGAATCAAACAATCAGCCAAAGCCGAAGCTCTGCTCACCTGGGGACTCACCTGCCTTTTCCCTTCGCAGGGTGTGAGCACCCCGTGGCCCGGACCGCAGCCCCCCTCCTCGTCTAGAGTAGCTCACAACCAAATACATTCCTTAATTTTGTCTTTCTACCTCTCCCAGCTTCCTAGAGTCAAGGAAGGGAGCTGAAATTCTCCAGAAAGGGTTGATGCACTCTGCAGTAGCTATCTTCTTCAGCTCTGAAACTGCCCCGTTATTTGGGGAGAAAACCCCAAACTTTTGGGAGTCCCTGCACTCCCAAATCACTACATATTCACTCCATTGTTTCATCCCAGGTATTTTTAAGAATTCATCTCCTTAGTAACACAGGTAAAGGATACTTTGCCCCCTACATCAGGAGCTATTCTTAAAATAACGGGTCATTAATGGAGCCAAATGACCTAATGGAGCCCATTATCTTAGCAGGTCATAACGTTTAGGTAGTTTTCATATAACCAGAAAGTTCATCTGCTTTTTACTTTACCAGCATTTATATCCCTGTGTATTGGGCACATCATTGAAGATCTCAGCAGTTAGAGAGAGGCTGAGTTTAGCAAACAGAAGGAGAGAGGAATTAAAGAGCAGGACTCAGCTCAACATACAGTGTCAAAACTGACTCTTGTGTTTGACTTTTAGAGAAATAAAGGGCATAAGGAATGGGCAAACCTACATACAAACTCCCATAACACCATCAGGGGTGTCTGGGTGACAATTAGATTAAAATTATTAACTTCTTATTTAGAGTTGAGTGTATTTTGGGGCCTTTTGGAGGACAGCTTCTGAAAGCCTGCAATTTGTGTGCTAATAGAGTCAGCCCTTCTCGGAGGTCTGCAGCATGGCCTGATGCTTGGCTTAGCCCCCTGCAGCCCCCAGCTCCTCTCTAATAGGAGAGAAATAACCTCAAGTGCTATTTGTGATGGCCTGGAAATTGTAGATAATGACACGGTGCCTAGAACAATTACTCCACCCATCTAACCCCACATTACCAGGGCAGTTCTTCCTTTGGGATGGCAGCCTGTGTGTTCCATGGGATTTTTTTTTTTTTTGAGGTGGGGGGACTGCCATCAGCCAGATTGGGCTCTGTTTTGCCCTACACATTGGGCAGCCAAAACACTGAGGCATGGCAGATGCACAAGCTGTTGGCATGGGCTTGAGTGCATCACCTTAATAGTGCAGGTCAGTGATGCCTCATGTCAGAAACTAGTCTTAATATAATGGGCTGTAAATGGAGCAAAAATATCTAATGAAGCCAGTCTGAGCTGTGCTGCTCCACTTGCTGGAATCCTACAGATGTGGCTGAAAAGTCAGCTGAGCCTTGCTTCTCCTGGAAGCCCTTGGTTTGAGCCCAATTTGTAGGGTCTGAATCTTTGCTGACACCTCAGCATCCCTACCAACTCTGTGTGAAGTTAGCTGAGAGGTCCCAAAGTTATGGATGCAGAGAAGGTTGTTTCCTCACTAAATTAATCCTGCATTCTTGCATTGCCCTTCAAAGAGTTTGGTCCAGCTCAGAGCAGATCCAGCAGATTCTGCAAAGCGAGAGGCAGGCACCCAGCCTGGCCCCTGTCCCTGCCACACGTCAGTTTGTCTCAGCATCCTGACTCTCAACCCGCCCTGTGCATGTGAGAAGTTTATTTTCTAAACACCTGGGGACAGATGCTCAGCTCACACAGAGCGATGGGTCATCGCTGCCCTCAGCAGAGCCAGCCCCTGCTTCACCCCACTGCCGGGAAGTCCTTGGCTAAATAACCAAGAGGTGAGGAGGAGGGAAGGGTAAACTCAAACACAGGAGTCTCAGAAAGAGTCCACTTGGAAATTCAGCCCCAGCCAAGCTCCCGTTAGAAGCACAGGCAAAGAGATGCCGTTGCACAAGGCTGTAGCAGATTTGCAGTTGTATGGGGTAAGTGTTTGCTTCCCTCTCTGTGTAATTGCTGTTACTGATATCATTGCTGTGCTCCACTTGGCACATCCCTTCTCTTGGCAGCTCTGGATGAGGCACTGGGCTTTCCAGGCTTTAGAAAGCTTTGCAACACTTCTCCTCGAGCACACACTCTGCAGCTAAAACGAGTCATTATCTGGGAGCTTTAATCAACCTTCATTCTAACTGAATTTGCCACTAAATTTGTAGCAAACTTTGCAGACTCTCTAAAGCCTGAATGCCCGCTGGCATTCGGTGCGGGGAAGGCCTTCAATTGCCTTGTTGGTCTGAACAGAAACTTTCTGTCTCCTACAACTGCTCTCGCCGTGCAGTATTTAAATGATGGGTGCTTGGGATCACAGGAGTCCCAGCAGAGCTGTGTCAGAAAACAGCTCAACATCTGCCCTAAAGTGGGACATTTTATTTATGTTCCCCTTGGCAAAAGAAAAGAATCTGTGATCAAGAGGTGGTAAAAAAAGGTGTTTCCTAACAAAAACAGCCAAGGAGTTTGACTCCTATCCGCAGGCATAATAAAAAATGCACAGTTGCAGAAGAATTTTGAAATGTGTCAGAATTTGCAAGCCTGCAAGGAGACAACCTCCCTGCAGAGAATCACAGGATCACAGGATCACAGAATGGTGGGGGTTGGAAGGGACCTCAGGAGATCATCCAGTCCAACCCCCCTGCCAAAGCTGGTTCACCTAGTCCCTACACCAGGTTATATAGGAAAGCATCCAGGTGGGTTTGGAACATCTCCAGAGATGGAGACTCCACACCCTCTCTGGGCAGCCTGTCCCAGGGCTCCGTCACCCTCACAGTAAAGTTTTTCCTTAAGTTTGTCTGGAACTTCTGGTGTTCCAGTTCTTGCCCATTGCCCCTTGTCCTATCACCAGCCACCACCAAAAAGAGCCCAGCCCCATCCATTTGGCCCCCACATTTCAGATATTTATAGACAATATAGACATTTATAGACATTATAGACCTTCATGGCATGGCAAGCCTGCCTAGTGCCCTTACAGATGATTTCCATTTTCTGCTTTCATCAGCCTGCACAGCTTTGCTGCTCAGAACCATCTAACACCCCTGACTGCTGTCACCGTGTGCTGGAGGGCAGTTTGGTACCTGAAGAGAAGAGGCTTTGCAATGAGGACCCTGGGCACATCCACAGTGAAGGCAGAGAGAGCTCAGAGCCCTGAAGCAGACACGGTCACACCTCAGGCAGCTGCTGGTCCAAGAGGAGGAGGTGGGCTGAGGACAGGTTCAGTGGGCTCCTTGCCTCTGTCATCCATCTATACAACATTATTCTAAAATAGAAGTTGCAGAACTAAACACTTCTGCTGTCTTACAGAGCATGTAGAGAAATTTTCTAATGCAACACCAGGATAATGAGTTTTGCTTGCATAAGAGGTTCCTTCTGAAAATGTTGGCTTATGTCCCTCATTAAGTCTTAATTTCATTTTTCTCTCTTGTCAGCATGAATTTATTTTCCAGCTGGAGCAACGCGGGCAGGTGAGCACCACCTATCACCACACTTCTGCTGTCTTACAGAGCATGTAGAGAAATTTTCTAATGCAACACCAGGATAATGAGTTTTGCTTGCATAAGAGGTTCCTTCTGAAAATGTTGGCTTATGTCCCTCATTAAGTCTTAATTTCATTTTTCTCTCTTGTCAGCATGAATTTATTTTCCAGCTGGAGCAACGCGGGCAGGTGAGCACCACCTATCACCATGCTGCACCCTCTGTGCCCCACACT